>NW_009648149.1:2663117-2709096 GCF_000708025.1 Charadrius vociferus
CGGAAGAGTGAAGTTCTGACAACTCCTTGGAAATTCAAAGTTGCCAAGCAACTTGCAAGTGCACTAAGCTACTTGGTAAGAAGGCATCTTGAGAAAAGCACTGCCTATAGCTGCTGCAACCTAACGCTACAGAGATTTCCTGTGCATCAGTAACTAATGAGTTTCCCTTCTCAGGTAGTGGGTGGTACAGTGATACTCTTTTTGTATTCATTGTGTTGCTTTAAATAAGGAGAAAGACTCTCAGAGCAGGTGATGAGCTCCTTTTGTGTCAGCGGGCCACACAGGCTATGTGCTTGCGTTTGCCACCGCTTCCATTCTGTGCCTTTCTTGCACATGTGCTCCTGATGAAAAAGGAATATAACGTTGGTCTTTTTTCCAAAATGCATCAGCTCTACAAATACAGATACTTAAGTATGAACAGCATGTTTCCCTCTTCCTCCTTTCCCTGTTTTTCTGTAGGATAATTTCTTCCAAGCTGTATTTTTGGATTTCAACTTGGAGTATTTTAGTGATCCCCTATGCTGTAGTATATTAAAGCACTTGCAGAGCATTGCTAGCTCACTACACTCACTGCTCTTTTCTTCCCTCACTGTAGGAGGATAAGGATTTGGTACATGGAAATGTGTGTACTAAAAACATCCTGCTGGCAAGAGAGGGAATTGACACGGAATATGGTCCTTTCATAAAGCTGAGCGACCCCGGAATACCCATAACTGTGCTGTCCAGACAAGGTATGGCAGGGGAATCGGGTTTCTCTCTTCAGTGTGATGGGGAAGGGGAAAGGAAGAAATATCGTTTATACCAGCTAGAACTGGCTCTAGAATAGAAGTAATCAGCTTCTATGAGGCTGAAAACTACATGGAAGTAAAGGAGTGTTGCTGATGGTGGGTCCTTGTTGTATTCATTTCTCTTAAAAAGTCGTGTTAAGTCTAGCGAGATAATATAGAAGGAATGTTAGTTTCTGGATGGCTCAAGGCACAAGCTTGTAAAAGCCACAGAAACACCCTTCTGAGAACAGGGATTTGAGAATCAAGATTTCCCTGAAACTAGACAAATACTGCAGCTTTAGTTTATTTTAGTTAAGCGGCTGTTGAACAAGAATAATTCAGTTAGAAGGGTGGTTTTTTAGTCCTTTGATATTAACTCCAAAATGCTTTGATTCTGTTTTATCTAAGAATGCGTTGAGCGAATCCCCTGGATTGCACCCGAATGTGTTGAAGACTCCAAAAATTTAAGCGTTGCAGCAGATAAGTGGAGTTTCGGTACAACACTGTGGGAAATCTGCTATAATGGAGAAATACCACTGAAAGACAAGACATTGGCAGAGGTAAAACTATGTTACATACTTTACCTTGACATCTCAGATACATCCTCCTCGGCACTTCATTTTCCATACCCAATTTGAGCTGCTTTTAACTTACGGGAAAACCAACTCAGATGGACCTGATAAAGGGCTGATCCATCTAAATTGCTACAGGTTGCAGCAGGAATTTTTGTCCTTACTACAAAAATTGCTTTTTATTCTTTATTATTATTATATTACTGCTTCAACCTGACTTTCAGCTTTTCAAAACTCAGCATAGAAACAATTAAACAGAACTTCTGATGCTCTCACGCCTGTGCTTTTCTAACCCTTTTGTCCAGTTATAAACTGACTGAGGTTCTGCTTAAAAGCAGCAAGGTTCTTCTGTTCTCGCTTGTTTCTTTTGGACGTTGGTTGAGAACTAGTCTCTTGTGGGAGACCGTTATTGCTCACTCTGAAATCTAAAACCAAATTAAATAAATCTTGTTCTGCCTCACTGCTGGCAGTTTGTGTTCATCACTGCCGCGGTCCCTCGGCATATGTTCCAAACGTGCTTTCTTCTCTCTTGAAGTTCCGCTGTGTTGGGAAGGCGATGGAGCGAGGCAGCTGCTGCTCGTCTGAAGGAAATGACTGAGTACTTGAGTCACTGCCCGAGTTGTTCTAACAGGAGGTAGCCGAAAGGAACTTGCTGCCCTGGCTACAGTGCGCTTCCTGCACGTGGCAGACAGCCCGGGTAGTTCTGCAGAGCTTAGAAAATGGACAAGCCCACCCTCATCCCATCTGCCCCGAGGCTGGTACCTTCCCCGGGGTTGTGAAGAGCAGCCAGTATTGCCTCGTTTCCTTGGCGAGAACTTCCCCTCGGCCCTTTGTCCTGGTGCATAAGTAACACGGCGAGCCTGGCACCTGGCAGAAAAATAACCCCTTCCAGGTGAAATCTTTAGCACGTTTTAGAAACTTCATGTGTTGCTCCACACTACGCCAGATTCAGCACAATAATAATTCTCTACGGGCCCGAGATGATTTAGAGTTACTGCTGAAAAGGAGGATTTCTTGGCAAGGTTAAGAAAAAGTTCGTGAGTTAAGGATGTAAGGGTCACATCTTCTGATGTAGGGCATGGGTTTATTAAGTTAAAAGCCAAATTCATGCAGGAGTTTCCATTTGCACCTTACAGAAGGAGAGGTTCTACGAGGGACATTTTGTGTTGGCGACACCATCGTGCAAGGAACTAGCTGACCTGATGAAACAGTGCATGAACTACGACCCCCATCAGAGACCCTTCTTCAGAGCAATCATGAGAGACATCAACAAACTGGAGGAACAAAGTAAGGCCTGGTTTTGCCCTCAGCTGGAGGGAGGGACGAGGAAGGCTGGTTTATTTGGCTAAGTTGGACACTTTCAGTAGCGTTCTTGCGTGTGTACTGTTGTACGGACAGGAGCATGTCCTGTCCCTTTCTGTAGATGAGTGCAAACAGGATGCGTGTGTTTTATTTATACTGAATGCATGGATTGCGTTGTGTTGGTGTTACTGCCATTTCATTCAACGGTCCATATTTTATACAACAGCTTAAGTTAGTTTCATGACAATTTTGGGCTCCATGAGATTTCCATGGGACTCTCTTGACCAAATCAGTGCATTAACGCAGATAACTCTGGTTCCTGGTTCATCTTATCTTGAAATTACTGCAGAATGACTAACAGACAGTCTCTCGGTCAAGGGCAAAACTTGATGTCCCATACCTAGTAATAAATAATCATAGAAGCTGAGTAACTACTACGGGGTGGGAAGTATACCGAGAGAAAACTGAATCAGAGTCTAGAAGGAGACCCAGTGAGCAACTCCCAGTGTGAGGGAGGAAGATCAGCAAGTGACAGAGTGGCATGTACGAAGGAAGGAATTCCCTGTCAAGAAGTAGGCAGGATTTAAATAAGAGAAGTTGTGACAGAGGGATAGAAACACGCCAACAGCAGTAGACTGGAAGTGAGCGAGGATGCCTGGAAGTGTCAAGACCACGGTGTCCTTGCTGTCTGACCTGGGGCTTTTTTTCCACTCCCAGATCCCGATATCGTCTCAGAGAAGAAACCCGTTACAGAGGTTGATCCCACGCTCTTTGAAAAACGATTCCTGAAAAGAATCCGTGATTTAGGAGAGGTAAGAGCAATGTCAGATACAGAACACAGATAAGCGTTCCTGTGTGTGTATACACAGCTGTCTGCGTGCGCTTTCTGTGTCACAGCAGGAAGATGTGAATCGTAAATGCCTAAAATAGTGTGTCAGGGACACTACAGTTAGTGTTTTGTTAAATAATGCTGTCTTTTCTTTTGCAATTAGGGCCACTTTGGCAAGGTTGAACTCTGCAGATACGACCCAGAAGGTGACAACACAGGGGAGCAAGTGGCAGTTAAATCGCTAAAGCCGGAGAGTGGAGGGAATCACATCGCCGATCTCAAGAAGGAAATAGAAATCTTGAGGAATCTTTATCATGAAAACATTGTCAAATATAAGGGAATTTGCACAGAAGACGGTAAATCTTCATGTAGAATATTAAAAGTACACTCTAAAAGGATAAGGGGTTTCCTTTAAAAATGAAGCACTTTAAAGAGCAAAATGGTCTTAGTTCAGTCCTACAGGTTTAGATCTCTTTCTTCATGGAAGAAGCAGCGATATATCTCTGAAGTCCACCTCCTGCCCATTTTTGTGCTTGGCTAACTTGGATGTCAGCACTGTGGTTGACGTTCTCACCAAATCCATCAAAAGAAATGAGCACTTGGGCAGGCTGGTGGTGGTTGTTCCAGGAGGGAGCTGACCCTTGCAGCCAGGTCGTGGCCCCCTAAACCCAGAGGTCATTATTAGGAGCATGTTATTATTCATAGAAAAAAACTCGATTGTCTTCTATTTTTGCATTTGCAATAGCGACCTTTCTGAGCCAGTATTTAAGACCTTTAAGTTCAGTAACTGCTGCCTGGAATAGATTCTCTTCTGGATTGGTTCAGTGACTGATAACGGGAGTTAGCCCATAGTCCGGCCGTGGCCACACGATGTTATTGCAAATGCTACCAGTGCTGGGGGCTTGTACGAAAATGATTGGTGTCGATGACATGAGGTCACGTGTCTGCAAATGAAACACACGCTCTGTTTTCAGGAGGAAGCGGGATTAAACTCATCATGGAATTTCTTCCTTCTGGGAGCCTAAAGGAGTATCTCCCACGGAACAAGAACAAAATCAATCTCAAACAACTTCTCAGATACGCAGTTCAGATCTGCAAGGTGAGCCTGGCACCAGACCCTTCCTGCAACTCTTCTGTTTGATTAGTTTGAGATTTCATTTAATGAGGGGGGAAGAGGGGCTTGCTTGATGAACAGAACCGTTCTCCTTGCTTTTTCCCCAAGGACCTGAACCCTAAAGCAAGGTCTCTCCCATGCTTCAGGTGCTACTGGCGCAAAGATCAGCAAGGGAATAATTACCAGGTTCCCTTGCATGGAAGTTTACAATAAGAAGTTGTTCCTACTGCAGAATTTGAAGTATTAGGAGGGAGGACAGCATTTAGAAAGGGGGTGTTGGCAAGAGGGAAGGAGCAACGTGCAAGTTTAAAGCGAGGAGTAGATGTGAGTGGAGTGTCAGAAAAGGACCCGGGGAAGTGCCAACAGACGGAGAACCTGGCGTGGGAAACCTGGATAGAGTATTACCATGTGAACGAGGGAGCATTTGAAGGGGAAGTTGGAGAAAAACGGTGATTTAAGTATTGGAGAAACTAGCATCAAAGGCTTTCTTCTCTCTTAGGGAATGAACTATTTGGGCTCCTGTCAGTATGTGCACCGCGACTTAGCAGCAAGAAACGTCCTTGTTGAAAGCGAGAACAGAGTGAAGATTGGAGATTTTGGTCTCACCAAAGCAATCGAGACTGATAAGGAGTACTACACTGTGAAAGACGACCTCGACAGCCCTGTTTTTTGGTAGTAACTTATGACTCATTTTCTTTAACCAGACTGTGCAGTGGAATAACGTGTCTGTTCCCATAGACTTACGCTTTTAAGCATCGTAAAGATTTTTTCCTGTTTTTATAAGAGGCCTAAAAAAAGATACAACAGCAGAGCAAGGAAAAGACACCTGGTAGACTACATTTATCTACTCTTGTGCTGTTTATTTCTTCCTGCAGTTAATGATCCATTTTCCCACGGTCTTTGGGTTTGATTTTGCTCTCCTTTAGTTTCGCAGTGACTTGCTGTGTAACAGTTGTACCTGATTTACTGCTTCTGCAGCATCCCGGGCCCTGTGGGCACGTGAATTTGTATGAGGGAACTCTACAGCAGAACGTGCCTGTTCAGTTTGCTTACTTTTAAACGCGTACGGGTTGTGTGTGTACGAGTAGGTCTGTGCGGCTCTGAATAAAGTTTAAGGCTGTGACGTTGTGCCCACAGGTATGCTCCGGAATGTTTGCTTCAGAGTAAATTTTATATCGCCTCGGATGTCTGGTCGTTTGGGGTGACGCTGTACGAACTGCTGACCTACTGTGATTCGGAGTCCAGTCCCATGGCAGTAAGTGGCTGTGAAAGAGATTTGCTGCTAAAGCTGCTTAAATCAGATATTTTTTTTAAATAATAAAAGAAAAATATTATTTTTGGAAACAAGAATCTCTGTCTTAGGAAAACAACCCTCGTGGTCTTTCACTAAAGACCTCTGTAAGTTGTGGTGACTGCATGTCCTGGCGAGGAAACTCTTATTTATAAATGTCACTGTCTGTGTTCTAATGGGAGTAGATGGTGCACGGTATCTCTACGTAAGTATCTACTGTTCATTTTTATTGTGAGATTGAAATGTCATCTTAATGTGCGGTTGAAATGGCCTGGGTTTGTGCAGGGCAAGAGGATGTGCCACTGACTCCCACTCTTTTTCACAGGAGTTCTTGAAAATGATCGGCCCCACGCAGGGACAGATGACGGTAGCACGGCTGGTGCGTGTCTTGCAAGAAGAAAAGCGTTTGCCACGTCCACCCAACTGCCCAGAGGAGGTAATGATGCACCTGCACTTTATAGTGGCGCCACCCTTTGACACTGGATTAGCAGCAAACGCACCACACAGTGATGGTTGAGTAGGTCTGGCTAATCTGGGCAGGAAAGCCTTCGGGTATGCTATTAAAAAGGCATTTCCAAGTTTTTTAAGCATTATTTTAAAGTTGTTTTTTTTTTTGACACTGACATTCCCAAGTTCATGACGTCCCTTCAGAGGGGTTCAGACCTTTGCTTTAGCGTCTGGATTGGTGTAAAACTCATTCTGAATCCTTCTGATTTTTTGAAATAGAGAGTTCCTGGGTGCACAGCAACCCAGACCGAGACACGCCTCAGCAGGCTCTCGGTTAGCAGACCCCGAGGCGCAGCCTTACCTCCTCCCCTCCTCCCCTCAGGCATGCGGCAGAGCCAAACTCTGCCCCGGCGCTGAGCTGGAGACCCTCTGCCGGAGCCACAAGCCCCGAGCAGGCTGTGGGGAGGCGAGGGGATGGGTATTTCTCTCCAGATGTGTGGCTCAGCGCGCGGGGCAGGCGGCTGCTGCTGCGAGCTGCAAGGTCAGTGGCATGTGTGGGACCTGAGCCCTGCACTGCGGAGCCGGACAACTCCGCATGGGAAGGCCGGAGGTGCCTGGCCCCCAGCCAACTGGGAAACCAGTACAGTAATTACCAAGAGGTACGCAGTAGTGGTTTTGGGGAAACACACCTGAAGCGGTGAAGCTGCTGCATTGTTTTAAGCTGTCTACAGTCTACACTACTTCTGCATCAACTGTTTGCACTGTCAGACAAACATACACCTCTGTTTAAGGAAAAAAACCCACTGGTAACGGACACTTGCTAATTCTGATCAAAATCTGCGGCACATTTCTATCAGCGTTCTTCATTTCATAATTAGTGAGAATCTGCTCCATTGTATTTACTGGAAAAACAAATGAAATGTTTCAAACGTCCTTTAAGAATCTCTCGGTTTCTGTTGTTAGGTGGACCAGCTGATGAGGAAGTGCTGGATATTCAAGCATGATGAACGGACAACCTTTCACAACCTCATTCAAGGATTTGAAACAATTATGAGTAAAATGTAATTGGTTGGTTTTTTTATACTGTCAGTATGCTAAATGTGTGTCAAAATACAAATGCCCAAGACTTTTCGTTTTTTTAACTACTGTAATTTGTACTCTGACTGTGCTAATGTGTTTAAAGGATTCTTTTTCCAACAGTTTTCCTTTTTAATTTTAGTCAACAGTTGGATCAAATGAATTAAAGGGTATGGCAGAAACAATAGCTTCAACTCCTTTTGCTGCTGTTCTTGCAAGGCAGTTTTATCTTTACCCAATTACAGTCTTGCCACAATTTGAACTACCCTGATGAATGCAAGAGCGGTGTCAAAAAATGCTGCAGTTCTCCGTGCGATCTGTAGCATTTAAAAGAAAGTCTGCTGCGCACGCTTATTCCTTGAGCAACTAAATTGGTGGACATGAGAGGACTTCATACAGTAATTTAATAACTTTTGTGGGGTTTTGAGGTTTTAAGAAGTTTGGCTGACAGCTATCCTTCGCATGCACTTAAATTTTAGTAACAAAAAAACCAACTCTGGCATAATAATCCAGAGAAGACAAAATAATCAGCTCATCTTAACCAGTCTGCAGGGCTGAGCTCTTACCTGTTTTTGAAAGAAAAAAAAAAAAAAGAAAATAAAAAAAAATAAATTGCTTGACTGTCGTGGTCAACCAACCAACCAAAAAAAGCATAGATCAGCACACAGCAATATGCATTTCATTGAGAAACCCAGTTTCTGGATAAATAGATTTGTTTTTCCTAACTCAGCCCTCCCCTCCCACATCGCCCGTTTCTACCCGCTGGAGCTCCCACTGTTGATGGAGCTGTTAAGTGTGCCAACACAATGCTCTTCAGCTTCTACTGCCAGTGAGCTACAGCGCGGTGGAATGTGCGTAGGAAGCCAATTACACACTTTGGGTATAGGAAAGAAAATGAATCCATGTACAGTACCTGGGGAGCGCTCCCCTAACGAAGAATTATCTAAAGGCGAGGACTGAGCAATGGGGGCAGCGTCCCCAGAAGAGGAGGAGGACACCTTAATTCATTTCAGCAGTTCTGTTACATTGCTGATTTGGCCTAAGGTGATGATTCTTTAAATAACAGCATTGACCTTGACTTAATTTGACTCGGAGACTCAAACCATGCACTGGTGCAGTGGTCATTACGCGAAGGGAAGGCCAGTGGGGCCAGACTGGGACCAGGGAGGTTTTCTTGCCAGGACCAGCTTTAAGCATTTAGAATGTGAGTCAAGGGAGGGCGCTCCACTCTTGTTTTGTAAACCTGTCAGGCCTCGACAAACAGTGGTTTAACTGGAAACCTTTGGCTGACCCCTGACCTAGAACTTGGTCTAATGTCCCTAAACCTAATGTCCTTTGAGGAGCTACGCGGTTTGGGCAATGACAGAATGGTGTCTTTCAATATATATCTATATATATAAAATTGTAATTATGAGCGGCAATGAGGTCAGATTTATTTTTACAGTATTACCTGTTTTTTTCTTTATGTCACGTATGAACATGATTCAAATCTGCAAGCACTTTGTTACTCTTTATACAAATTAATAAAGATGTTTTTTTTCTCCACATGCGTATATTTTTAATCGTAAATGAAATGAGAAAGATTATTAAATGTAGCTTCCATAGGGATGGTGATTAGAACATGCTATCTTCAAAACAACCTTTTCCCTTTAAAGATAGTCCAGAGATGGTTTTCTCCCACAGAAATCCACTTTAAATGTGTACCAACACTTTTATTTTCATCGAAAAGCATAGTAAGTTGAGAAAGTTGCATATACAAACCATTTGAACAAAAAATTACAAGTGAATTTATCAATACATACATGTAGAATCCCAGAAAAGCTCCTACAACCTGTGCTGCAGTTTGGCGGTGGGAAGCGGTTGCTGCCTGTAGGCACAGCGCGTACCGGCTGTACAGCCCAGCCCCGGAGGGAGGAGGGGGCTCCGGTGGGGGGGGTTAAGCTTTGAAAATATGTATCCTGGTCACATCACAAAGCTTGAGAGGCAGAGTTTAAGCCTTTTTAAAAAAAAAAAAAAAAAACACAACAAAAAACAAACAGTATTGTCAAATGGCTTCGGTATTATAGCAAGACCTGGGTTCTGGCCTCACGGCTCGGTGAATTCGGGCCAAATGAGTTTGCGGGAGGATTCCAAGGCAGCGCCCACCCCCCTCTCCGGCACAGAGGGCTGACGCATGATTTATCTGCCACAAACATAGACTTCAAAAAGGAACAATTTCTAAGTCTTCAGCTAGAAGGATTAACAGCAGAAAGGAAAGACTCCAGCCAGAATTGCTTAATGAGTAAGCTAAAAAGACCAAGTCTTTTTTTTTTTTAAACAAAAAAAGAAAAACACAACCAGACAAAGCTGGGAAGCAGCGTCCGTGTGGTACCACCCGCTCAGCCCCAGGCCCCGGTGGAGCAGAGGCAGCGGCAGTTCCCGGGTTGGGGTGTGAGTTTGTCTCCTACACCTGGAAGAGGTGAGTCTCTTGTCCTTCTCGTGAGGATGCTCTTGTGCAAAAGGTAATACATAAGAAAGCGTGAAAGCAGGAGCCAGGCTGCTCCTCTGCTCTACCAGGCTTTGGAGTGCAGCAAATTCCAAAAGTTAAGATGCTTGGAAAAAAAAGAAATAATACAGTGACGAGGAGGAAGGCAGGATTAAAGACACCATCCACGGAGCATGTCCCTATTGCTCCTGCTCCAACTCTGAATCATTCAGATTCAGAAGAAGTCAGAAAAAGCGCAACAGGCAGTTGATTTCCTCCACTTTCGGCTCTCTTTACCAAGGCCCCACCACCTGCAGGTGCTGCCGCAGCCCCACCTTACGGACACGCGCGCCCGGCAGAAGGGCGACGGTGCTCTGCCACATGCACCGGTTTTAACAGAGGCATTCACAAACTGCAACTTACTTATTCCAAGGAAAAGCTGCGGCTTCTTGGCCTAAAAGCAGATAAAGGTTATTTCATTGTCCAAGTATCACCTCTCCAAATCGAACTGAATATTGCAAGGCAGCACACAATATAGCATCTTGCTTTTAACAAACATTTATTGAAAAACATCACAGAGGCTCTGGTAATACATTTGGTATATCTCCATTCCAGGATTAAGAGAAATATTAAAAATATAAAGGCTGTAAATGCAGAACTCTTAATCCTGGAAAAAGTAAGATTGAAAAAAACCCACATTCTGAGTTAAAAAAATAAGAAAAAAATTACTATCAAGACTTCATCTTTTAACTTCCTCAGTCTGAGGACTAGAGAAAGGATCAGCGTTCCCTCCTCGGTATTTTTATTGCTTTCGGCTGGTAAACTACCAAAACTCACCCAGTTACTTTGCTTTGTCAGCTTCAGCCCACCGTTACTGTCAGTGGCAGGCGACAAAGGAAACCCCATCCCATCCTTCCAGAAGGCAAGTCAGGCGCCCCCGAGATGGGTAACCGCCTGGCAATACGTACCGGTTCCTTGGCAAATTTGCCCGTTACAGGGGGTTGTTCCTCTCGGGATACTTACAGCCCCCACAGAAAGAAGAAGTATTTGTCTGAAGTTAAGGCAGCAATAAATAGCAGAGGTACGAAAAGCCTGCCTTCGCGCCCAAAGGCAGGAGTGGTTAGTTAGGGCTCAATAAACGCGCTTTTTTTTTAGAGAGGATTCTGCGTAACGTACTGCGGAGCCCTGAGTCTGCTGGCCGAGGTACTCCATGGGGCCGGGTTCCGGGGAGGAAATGAGGTACGAAGAGCCTCGCTTCTCGCTTCTCGTTGGAGCCACCTAAGGACAAGAAGAAAACAAGTGACACATGATCCAGCGCAAACGGTGTCAATAAATAAAGCTTGGGAATTACCAAGGACCAGGAGCCAGTAACCGACTCCAAAGGCCCGACTCCTTCAGCTTTAAGGTCCGGCTATACACAGCTCATGAGTCAGTGTTTGTGCCCTTTCCCTAAAAAAAACCCAAACCTGATCGTAAATGCATCGGTGCCCCACCATCCATACGGTTTTGTGAGGGCAAAGGGCTGGCTGTGCCCGGTGGCCCTGCTCCACGGCACACGTTTAAAAAGCAGTTGTGTAATGGCCATGCTATTACCCCGCGGTGCCACAGCAGCTCCAGCCATCTCATCCTTTAAGGTAAGGCACCAGTGCATCTTTCTCTTTTCTCTTGGAGAGCTGAATGGGTTAAACCATCCTGGCACAGCTATGATGGCAAGACAGATGTTGAAGGACTTGGTTTCCAGCTGTGCCAAAGCGGGTTGGTGTTGCGGATTATGGCTAACCATCTGCTGCTTGCAGGCATGACTTTACACGTGGTATCGACGGGAAGGAGAGAGCAGTAACCACTCTCTTCATCAAAACTTCAGTTTAACGAACATGCTTCACTCTGACACACAGAAAGTCCTGAGGGGCCCCGAGTGGAGTTTCTGGTGAGGGCAGAGGGTGACCTAAGGCTGCCCCACCACCAACGGCCCCTCGGGGTACACAAGGCTCAGGTCAGTTCCTCTCTGGGATCCATCAGAGCAGGACCTCGCAATCTCCGTGGAGCACCACAGGCTGTACGTACACATTACAGCCCACCACCCGAATCAATGAGTCTTGATCACCCTCTCTTTTCCCCAATGTCTCATTAATTAAACAGTGCCCTTGTTCTAAAAGGCTGAAGTATCTGCCCTGTAACAACCACCTGAACCTGATCTCACCACCTCCTGCTCAACCACACCACTCCATGCCCTGGGTTAAGCCTGGCTCCTGGATCAGAAGATTCGGGGGGGTTGGTTCACACTGGAGTGAGTATTTTAGGAACTTTAACATGTTTCACAAACCAGGGCACTAATTCCTTAACTCAACCAAAAGCACAGCTGTGCTGACTGAATGTCCCTGAGCCCAACGCTTCCCAGCAGAAGTGCCCCATGCTAATTCACGGTCACAACTCAAACGACCCTCTGCTAAGTCCAATTTCATGTTACTGTGCACTTGTCATTAAATAGGGAATTGCTTGAGGGAAGACTTTTAGTTCCCCCCTCCCTTCTCTCTCCTGCTCTTCTAACAGCCGTGGGGATGTCACACGTGTACTGGCTCGCGTGGCAGAGTGCAGCATCTCCACCCATACAAATCCCCACCCATGCTCCTCCTGAACCTCTGAAATGCAGCCAACAGAAGCAGGAGACAAATCAGTTGCAGGGTTAAAGTGAGCACAGACGCACAAGCACACACTCTCAACCGATACAGAGCCTCTTGGGGACCAGTCTGGGTGCCCTCTTCACTGAGATTTATCTTTTGATTCCAGGAATGAGAAAAGTACCTCCTCGTGGAGGCAAACCGTACTTCTGTTTAGTTTACGCCACGGGACCGACCGCTCTCGTTCTGCCTTTTATGGCATCTGGCATTAAGAGAGACTTCTGAGCGAGCTGTTCAACATCACCTCCACATACAAGCTCTCCTCCTTACACCGGAGATCAACTGAAAGGTATTAGTTAGCTCAAACCCCAGACTATCACCTTCTCTTGTTACAATTTCACTCGTTTCCAGTCGTATCAGAGCAGTTAGTTGTGTGTTCCTTCTAAATCTCCTCCAAAACCCAGGAATCTCATGCCAAGTCTGAGACGCGAGTTTCTGCATGCCAGAACATCATGTGCTGAATCCTGCTGCTACCTCTGCGCGGCCGAGGGATTTAATGCCATGATGGAGGAGAGCTGCGCGGAGGCTGGGCCACAGAGCTCCCCCAGATGTGGCTCCTCTCGGCATGCCCGGACAACCGTGCAAAGGGCCAGGAGCTGCGCTGGAGGCTGGAGAGCCAGCTCGGCGTCCCTCCAGCAGCGCTCGGAGAGATTATCATCACGCCTATGGCTGCACGGCTGGGGCTGGACTCACAAAGGCAGCAGCTCGTTACGCTGATGGGGATACTTCCCCGCAGCCGCTCCAAAACAGATGACAATCTGGATTTTAAGGTCTCTCCCATCCATAAAAACAGCAGCAATGTGACCTACCTAAGGGATGAGGGTATAAATTCCTGAGGCCTTCTAAGGCACTCGGGAAATAAGAATACCTGTGCTCAGACAGAGCAAAGCTTTCATCCCCACCAGCCTCCTGTTTGTCCAGACTCCAACCTCCTTTAAGATGGTCCTCACAGCTTCCATAGCATTTCCCCATCCCTCCCGCATCTTTACTGATGAAAACTAAGTGTCTACTGGGTGCAACAGACAAAGGAAGCTTTGCTCAATGAGTCTGGCTGAACTAGGCTGCAACTGATGTCCGTTACATATTTCAAATGAAAGCCATTTTAGAATGATTTTCCTCCCAGGATCCACTTAACAGTACTACAAAGTGGCGGCTGGAGGTAACTCAGATGCTGCCGTGACTTGCGAACTCCACTTCAGAGGTTTTACTGCAGTGGCACTCACTGCAAAACATCTGCAAGTCAGGCAAAAAAAAGCCCCATGTAAAACCAGTGTGAACATCCTCCTCCTCCTTCACCCTCACAGACACCATCTTTCCAAGAAGTTTGCTCACAAATGTCCAGCATGTCATTGCCCGTGGGATTTGGTGGTTTGCGGGCAGTGAGGAGCACTGATCTCCAGCATGCTGGAGGGCTCCGAGGGAGCCTGGCGCTGGCACGCCCTGCCCGACCGCTGCTTTTATTTATCACATTCACCAGGAACCGCATGGGATCCTGAGCAACTCAGGATCCTGAGGAGCACGGGTGCAGTGGAAAACTCTGCCTTGGGTTGTCGTGGGTCCACAGTCCACTCGGTGGCAGCATAAGACAAATAAGAAGCACTTCCACCAGCAGCTGGCTGGGGCTGCATCTGCAACCACTCTGCTTGGTCTCTCCTCTCACCTTATTTAATGTTTTTTGTGGAGGAAGCTGCAAGCTGCCAGGCTGGTAAGATCCCTGGGCTCCACTGTAAAGTGTAGGCAGGACCTGCAAACAGGTACTGTAGTCTGGGTAAGATCCAGCTGTAGATTCCTAAATGCAGAACGGGATCCACGATAAACCAGAAGTTGAAAGAAAATAGGTTTAATAATTCATTTTTACTTGATATAGTACTGAGCACTCAGCAGATGTGAAAGTGTCCAAGTTACACTCAGTTGCTAAAAGGAGTGTATAATCCACAGCAGCTCAGGCATGCAGCAAAGTGTAGGATCTGGGGGATGGCTTACTTTACACAATTCCTATTAAAAAAAAAAAAAGTGTGCTTCTCATTGGTCACAGAAACCTCGGGCTGTATAATGCCTGGGTGAGAAACAACGTTATGGTGTGCTGTTTCTTGGTAGGAGGTGTTTTAATACACCCCTGAACTTTACAGGTAGGTTCAGATTGTGCGATTTTAGAGAGGGGAATATTCATGGCAGATATAATCAAAAGTGTGAGTATGAATCCTGGAGAGTATTGCGCAGGGATGTCCTGCAGAAGGTGACCATGCAGTGCCATTCGTCCCACGCCCTCCAGCCCCTTAATTCCTGCGGTACCGACAGCAGCAGCCACTATCAACAAACAAAGCAGGTGTCCAGACTCCAAAAGCACCCTGACAGCTGATGGGAGAAACAGCCAATGGAGACACGAAGCAAATAAAATTATTTCTCACCTCAGAGGCTTCATTTTCAAATTCATCGACTCTTGCCTGGGCAGAGTTATATGCCTGAGCATAATGCTGATACCACTGCTGAACAGCCTCCTATAGAGGAGGAAAAAATCTCTTCCCATTAGCTGTCTACTAAGATCACTTTCAATGAAAACAATTCTTACAGTCTCACAGGACATGAGAATGAATTAAAGTCCAAGCTCTCCAAGAAGCATCAAAACATGTTTCACACCAGTGATAAAAGCTCAAACCAAACATTTAAAACTACATTAAGGGCTTAAAAGCTACACAAGGCACAATGTCATTGCTGTTACATGGAAGGAACAGACAGTACAAATACAGCTGAATGATGACAGGTGGCATCTCTGCCCCTAAGCGACATCATTTGAGTCCTTCATGCTACTCAAGTTAGTACTAATAACACTAATACTACAGTACTATTGATTTTTTTGGATAGTATTTAAGGATTTTAGGAACTATCTCCAGAAGACATCAAAATGAATTTAAAGCCAACAATCAGATTCAAACAAAATATTCAACACTACGTCAGTGCTTACATGAAACACACAACACAGCGGCCCCCGGGACACCTCTGTTGCTTCTCTAACCCACAACTGTCACCAGATCTGATCTGACTAGGAGATGGGTCTGGCCCCCAGCAAAGTTCCCTGCTGCAGCGACCCCATCCCCTCCCACCCCTCCTGGCCAGGCTGAGACCCTCCGAACCACAAACCAAGCCCCGTGCCCACCCGTGTGCCGCGCTCTGTCCTCCAGACCCAACCGACTCCCACAGCAGCCCTGCTCTGCCCCGGGAGTTTTGGAAAAACGCAGATTTCCCTGCCAGCAGCCTCAGAGAAGGGAGCACGGCCTGTTTCTGTCTCCCTGCCGTAGGAAGAGAGATCAGGCGAATCTGGGGAGGAGGAGGTGATGGGGACAGGGCAGGAGAGAGAGAGACATATGGCAGAGCCAGGGTGGTGTCAGCGCAGACCCATGATTTTTATACAGATTACCTGACAGCACTACAATCCAGTTCTTGTATTTGACTTGTATACAGTCATACTTCTACACAGACTGGTGATGGCTAATGAAAATATGAAAATATTTCACAGAATGTCCCAATGTCCGTGAATCTCAGTACTGCTCTCAGTACTACAACAAAACACTCTCCAGACGAGGGGCAGCCCTCCACCTTAACGGCCATGCTCTGGTTATCAAACAGGGCAAACGGTGAAGAAATCCCGTGCGGTGAAACCAGCTGGCAGAGACTGCAAAAATTCCCCAAGCTATACAAGAACTTCTGGTAGACAGAACACACTCTTCTCTGGGATCTAGCCAAAGTTCAAGAACATTTAAAACTTCTTGGGAAAGGAAAGAGAAACTTCATGGTTTTAAAGACAGACAAAAGCCAAGTCAGAAGCTATAAGAAGTAATTTTTTAGCCGACTGCACTGAATTCAGGTTCTCAAGAAGCAATCATTCAATGATACTGCAGCAGGGAATGTATTGAGGCTTTTTTTGACTGGCATTAGGTCTACTTTGTGCTAAATCTATTCCATACGTTGAAAGAGATGAACTGTCAGTGAAGAGGACCTACAAGTTTCAATCTGAAGAAAAGGGTGGCTTTGGTTGTAGGAAAGCCTGGGAACCCCTGAAGAGTGGTACCTGATGTTGGGCAATGCCGTCCAACTGCACGCAGGGCTATCAGACCACGGCTGTACCAAGAAGCGCGTTAAGAGTGCACAGAGAAAAACAATGAGCAGCTCAGGGAGGGATCTCTGAGCAGATCTCTGCCAAAAATCCTGCTACTGGAGCTCTGAGTAACAAACCAGGCTTCGGAAGCAAGCACTGCAAAACAACATACCTGTGTGTATTCCCCATGCTGTTGAGAGTAATTAAAATAATTTTCCATTGCATGTTGTGATGTAGTTCCCTGAGACACAGCAGCATCCACGATGTTGTTCGGAAGTCCGGTCTGCTGCGGTGGACTGGAGGCTTTGCTGGCAATTGCTGTTCACAACATAAAAGAATACACAGTTTGTGTAAGCACGCGGTTTGTATAAACTGCTCAAATTAGGTTGCGCTCTCATTTAGCAATATTCTGGGATTAAACCAGAAATTTGCTACCTCAGATTAGGTTAGGCTCAAAATTAATCAGTCCTACTAATAACTGGAAGGCTTTCTAGAAGTTTGTCTTCATCTTGACTCTGAAAATTTACCCTTCCCAAACAAAATTATGATGTAACCTATCCTCATAGTTAATATTTTAAGACAGACCACAAGATTAAATATAAGTGTTTTAGTCACTGAATTACCTGCCAAACAGAACAACGATTTGCCACACACTGGTCAAGGAAACATGCAACTAAAACCGCTAAGCGTTTGCTTACCTGGAAGACATATACCAGGCAACACACTTGCCAAATTCAAGTAGGGGTTGGTACTGAGACGTATTTCTTTTGGTGGTTCTCCTAGCAGCGAAGTCTGTTTTTTCAAGGGAGTCTGCGAAACAATTGGGCAGGGCAGTTTGCATTATAGTCAAACAACATTTGTCTGAAAGAAGGTAAGTGATTTTGAAAGAAAACTTAGCCCTATGAAATGTAATAGGAAAACTTTTAAAATAAATACCGGGGACAACTATCTGGACACATTGCCTGTATTTTTTTTCTTGCCAAATAATTTTGTAGGAATGTTTCTCTTTAGACTGTAAGTTACTAAATGATATTAAAATGATATTAAAAAACAAACAAAAGAAAACTTTTTACATTTAAGTAAAGGAATAACAATCCCCATAACGACTCCAGATGCAGGGAAAGTACACAGCCAAGACAAAATCAACTCTTTTCACCCAGAGCCACAAGCAAATAAAGGACAAATGAACCCCGGACTGGAAAGATGACACTGTCTGCAATCTGGCATTACAGCACATCTTACTGATCACTCTATTTATAAGCCCGTATTTAAAAGGGGAAAATGTTTATGAGTGGAAATGAAGTGTCAGGACTGACTCACTCCTCCAAACCCCTAGAAGTGTTTCCTATGAGGGACTGAGAAGGGTACACTACCAGCTTACACCCCTTTATGTTAGAAAAAACACCGGAAATAAGGATGAAGTAGCTATAGCAAGTTACACAGCTTGTCTGAAATATGTAGCTCAGAGATGTCAATACAGTATTCTACTCTATCTATTCTGTTCACTTTTGCAAAGCCCGTTAAGGGAAAAAATCCATTATTTTATTGGATTAATTTTATGTTCAGTAAAATAGTATTAATCAACGACTTTTCAAAAAGTGA
Organism: Charadrius vociferus; assembly: GCF_000708025.1. Lineage (NCBI taxonomy): Eukaryota > Metazoa > Chordata > Aves > Charadriiformes > Charadriidae > Charadrius > Charadrius vociferus. Next base: position 2,681,354 of record NW_009648149.1, read on the forward strand.
CATCAATTTTTAAACACAAAAAACTGAGAGCTGAAATTCTTCATCTGCATGCAAAAGCAGGCATTTAAGACAGTATGACCGTTCAGTATCAGCACACAGACTGTGGCTGTCTTGTCAAGGAAGTAATTTTTGCGAACTGGGCCTTCTGGCTACTGGTCCAGAAAAGGAAACAATTAAATCAACTACCAGGATTTCAAAAAAGAACTTTTCCTGATAAAAAATATTCATAATAAATGAATTATTTAGTCTTCTAGTGGTTTAATAACATTTCCTTTTAACTAAATGAAATTCTGAAATAAACCACTAGTTTTATATATGTATACACATACACCCTACGTATCTTACCCATGTCTATCTATACATAGGTAAAATCCCACTTCATTACAGTAAAAAGTGATTTAAAAATCAAAAAGTATACTTTCTGAAGTAGGACCAAAGCTATAAAAGCTGTCTAACAAAGGCAGACACCAATACTGTATATAATCTGATCACTTCAGATGCTTTAGAAAATATGTAGGAAAACCACAGATCTGATCTGAATTATGAACATATTTCCCCATAAATGTCGAAGTATTTATGTATATTATTAAAAGAAGCAAATTCTGTTAATGATAGGAAAAAAGTTCTGAAAAAAAAATAGACCATTCTGGTTCAATTTAAATCCCATCCCATCATCCTCCCACCCTCTATTCAAGGAAATAAATATTAAAACTGATACAGACTAAGAATGTGTCAGCTATGGCTAAGAGGCTGTAGATTAAAAGGGGAAAATTCACACACACACACATATATACACCCCCACACACACACCTGGCACCCCAAAGGCCCTACAAACCACCAGAATTGCTCCTGATTAGTCATGAAATTCAACCCCAAGTTTAATTTTCAGTCTTTAAAAGGGACATTGCCCTTGAGATAATTTCATCATCACATACTATGAGGCATACACATGGAAAAAAAACCCTCCAGCATTGTAAAAAGATTCCTTTGTTAATTCATTTGGACCACCAAAGAGCATTATTGTTCTCTCCCTATTATTCATAACTGAAATGACCTTAAAATGTCTCATGAATGATCCTATGATCTAGCAAATTTTGTAGTGAAGAACTTCAACAAGCAGTTGCAGTTAACTCTCAAGCGTGTTAAAATAAAAAGGAGAAAATCCACACACAAGAAAAAAAGAAAATATTTGTATTCAGTGTTGCTTACCCCCAAACTTGTATCAGTACTTTTTAGTTGATTTTGTTGTTTGGCATGTCCAGCCCGCAAAGCTCCCGCAGAAAGATTTGTTAAGGTCTGATGATAAGGCTGTGATCCCGAGACAACCGCTTCGGTAGTTGATTGTTTATCTGGAGCATTATTTTGCCCTGGTATAGCTTGTCCAACAATGTGCTGATTCGGAAAGAATGGCAGCATGCCCATCCCTGCCGCTGCTGCTGTTTGAATTGGAGTCAGATTAGATGCTGCAGTCAACCATAAATGGAGAAACTTTTCTGTTCGACAAGATTTATCAGTACATTTTGTTTGTGGCTTTTACTAAGTGATGAGAAAAACATTTAGAGATCTATTTTACAGCTGTCCCAGAAAACCAGATTCTGATGATAGTTTTTGTTTGCTCCTGGGATGGCAAAAGAATAAATTTATTTAAAGCTAATACAATAGAAGCAAACCCTGACTTTTCTAAACATTCACTATGATAACAAGTTACTTAGTGTTTCCTGTCACTTTCAAAAAACCTGTGGATGACCATCTAAGATGATGGAATAGAGGGGGAAAACCCCACCTCAATTGGCATTATTAAAATTCTTTTTACAAACAAAAGAGCTAGAAAGTATTCTCCAAAATCAAAATCCCGATATTCAGAATAGGTTTCTTCCCCGCCCCGCCCCTGACAAGCTTTTCTTCGCTCCTGGTTACTACCATTAGTCAGACCACGTCTAGAACTTCCTCTCAGTGGAGGAAACAAAAAATATGCACTAAGTTGTATCATAGTTTATCTGAGGGCACCACTGCCACAGAAATTTGCATTCAAAATTGACGTCCGTCACAGACTGGATGTTAAAGCTCTATTGCTTAATGAAAGGAACGCAAAAAACCCATTTGTGGTGCCTCTTCAGCTACTCAGATTTATCTGCTTTGAAACAACAAGCCCCAAAATTAGTCAATAAAAACATATTCCAAGTGTACTAGAAATGGTAGTAACGGAGCAAGCAGAATATTTAACAACCTGCAACTATTCAACCAATGCCACAGTGTACTCTTTCTTCCCTGACAAACAGATGAGAGAAGCTAGGCAACAAGGCAAGATATTTCAAGTTTGTCTGCCGCTTAAACCAGCAGGTTACAGTTGGTCATACAGATATATAACTTGTTACCTTGCTTAACTATATAGCTCCATAATGTGCATTATTGTCCAGCTCTCTGCCTACCTTACTGGACAGTGATAAAGTGCAACATGTTATTGCTTGTGCTACAGTGGGAGAAAGTAAGGTGCATAATTTCAAGCTGAGCATTTCTACTGATTCGGTATGAAATAAAATGTCATTTACACTTAAGAGCTTCTCCACGGGCTCCCATGCCTGAACTCACTGATGGCATTACCCCTATTCCCAGTACTGTCTGAAGTAGCATTGTTGGAGGTTCTCCCAGCAAACCCGGTTTCTATAAGGAAGAATAGAAAACTGTGTAAATGATTCAAATAATCTGTCTGTAGCTATTTCTTACAACTTTCACATTCAGTTAATCTTTTTTAGACATACTAAACTGTTAAATTATACCAGATGAAAAAATGCATTTGTTTTAGCAGTTACGAGAATGTCCAAAGACAAAGTTAAAGCGATGACCTTACACTATTAGCCTGAAGGTTTTCGATCTTCATCAGCTGCTGCTGTGGCAACGGTAGGTGAGCAGGGCTTTGCAGCAGTAAGTTGGATGCACTCCCCAGAATCGAACTCTGTGGAATGAATAAAAGAAGTGTTAGTGGACAGTCATGGAACACAGTACATTCTTCAAACATTTTCACATGATACTGCTGGAAGAAATTTAAATTAGTTGCTGAGTTAATACAGCAAAGGAAAATAACTATTTCCTCCACAGAACTAAATTTTTGCTTCGCTCATTGAAAGTTATTTCAAGTTCTATTAACCTCTGTTCCTCCTAGCGCTTTTTTTCATCTCACAATCACAAGTATGCTTTCTGATGGCTTTTAAAGGATCAAGAGTATACTCCAAATACAGTCCAGACTCCACTGCAGTCCCTGCGTCTAAACCACCAGGGAAAGCTAAATGTGTTTGAAGTCTCTGCAGACAGACTAGATAGGGGAGTTACCTACAGTGCCAGTAAGAGAGATGAGACACAAGGACTTCAGGGAATTATGAGCTGTATGAATAAGGACTTCATTGTTCGTTAACATTTGCATTGTGCCTTTCATTGCAATTCTCATACATAATCTCCGCCAAATATCTACACAGTTTACAGGAGTCGACTGCAACCGGCAGGGACTCTCATCCCTTGCTTTAGAGTTACTAAACAGTACCTTCATTTTCAAAGAGGAATATCCAGATATGTTTTTCCCCCTCTTTTTTTGTGGCAACTATCTACATGAAATTTTATTCCACAACTGTTAAAAAGCTTACAAACCACAGTGCCCACACATTTTCAAGTCTATAAAATACTACTATTTTTCATTCAAAAATTCTGGATTTATTTGTCACCAGAATTAAGCCACTTAATCAACAACTTTGGGGCACCATGTTCAGACTCTGCTACTGGTATACTCAACATTACGTGCTCCAGCTAGCACAGTGGCTTAAAAGAAACCTTCTGTCCACTCTGGATGACAAAACCACATTATGATTCACGCTAGCTGAACCGGCTTGACACTGTCTTTCTGGCAGCAGCTCCTAAGCATGATTTGCCAGGCAAAATATAGGTTGCTCTACAAACCCTTCAGTACAGCAGTGCAAGAATACATAAATGACTGTGTCAAATCACGACAAGTACAGCCTTCCTCTTTTTTTTGAAATCTCCTACAGAGGAAAGATCACCAAAAACCAGGTAAGAAAGATGGAACCTGAAAAGAAGGCAGCTCTCCCAATGCACGGCTCTGCAGATTTCACAGCCTCCTGCAAAGCAACTGACAAATATTTTGAAACCTAGGTTGTATCTCTGTGCGGTACGGTCAAATCCCATAGGGAAAAACTCTCTATGCCTATAATATGGTGGTCTTGACTCAGAAATGTGCAACTTAAAACAAAAACATGCCACATCTAGATTAGTTATGCATCTGCTATTTTAATTGTCTTGGTGATTTTCAGTAGAAATTATCCAGGGCTGTTTATTGTCACCAATACCAGTGGTTGTTCCTTCTAAACTTGGTTAAGTCAACAAAGGAAATGTGTTAGTTCAATTGCAAAACTTTCAGAAATACAAGAGTGGAAAATGTTTGGTTAGAATCTTCAAAAGAAATTCTCTGGGTTAATAAAAATTTAATAAACTGCTAAATGACTGAAGAAAACACATCACTGAGAAAGTCTAAAATGCATTATTTTGTCATGGTAATTGTATCTAAGAGAAATTAAAAGAAGTTGAAAGTCATGCTACCTCTAGAGTTGAAAGATTACTGCATGAATAACCCATTTGTTTGAATTCCCCTCTGTTGAACTTTTTTTTTATCAAATATTTTATAATATTGTGGCATAATCATCCTAAAAATATTGTTTCTTCTCATTATATTACTTTAAAAAACCTTGAATATAGGTTAGCAAAACCAAGCTACGCAGGAAGATGGACCAGTGTGGGACTGAGGAGGTGGGGAGTTAAGCCAAGACGTTCTGTTCCTCTGTCTTGTGACAAAACTGAATTTCAAGACAATAAAAATAGTGACCTGGTTCTCTGGCTTTAGAGAATACTCTGAAGTAAGTCCCTGAATAACAGAAAAATGTGCCTAATAGAAGGAATAGGGATAATCAAATCACTGTCAATAAAATTCAGGCTAATAGACCAGGTTTGGAGCTAATTAAATGACAGGAAGCTCCCTGGAAGAGCATCAGACTTGTAAGTCTCTCTAAAGAGAAAACACTAACTTGTTTGACTGCAGCACTCTTAAGCCAAAAAACATTGGATCATCATCAATCACACTGTTAACTGTGTAAAACATGCCTGTCTCCAGCTGTGATTAGAAAACATTCACATTGCCTTCCAAGGAAGCATAGACTCTCCAAGGCTGAAGAGAGAGCAGCAGTAACTAAATATACCAATTGAAAATGTCATTTAAATCAAAGAAGTACAAGCAAAGAATGATGGGGTTTTTCCATTGTACAGGACAAAAGCAACTCATTTGATGGGGCAAAATTAAGTAGCATTTATTCAAAATGAATATATTCACCTACCAGTTTTTAGCAGGAAAAAAAAAAAGAAAAACTAAATATACTTAACATAAGGACCATTAAGGACTATCTCTGCATTTTAATTTGGTCTTTTTTAAGATCTTTAAGTCTGTGTTTGCCAAAAGAACAGCAGAAATAACAACTAATACTTACGGGGACTTTATTTTTTAAATGGGAATTTCTGAAACATCAGATATAGGAAGTCAAAGTGATTGACTCCAGTCCCTCATAGGCACTTAGGAAAACCCCTGCCATGAATATTAAAGGCAAATTTTGGCTCCTGGCAGAGCTGGAGAAATCTCTGACAGAACCTCAATATAAGACGGAGGCCCGTCAGGCTGCTGGCCAAGCACACTGCTGCAAGGAGGAGTTCTGGTTGTGGGTGCTACGCTACCATAGTCTCATCTCCAATTTCTAGGGCAAACTCATCCCAAATATCATTTATAGTATCTTTCAGAAGTTCTGGTGTCCATCTGGAATTACAGATACTCTGAAAACACTTTAAACAGCTTATAACTTTGGGGGTTTTTTTGACTAAGAAGTAACATCTGCAAATCACTATTTTTTATAGCATATATAGCACGTTTTGGTCCCTGAAAGCTTTATAATGAAGATAACAATGCCAGCTTGTTGGCTTAAATAAGATAAAACAATCAAGTCTCTACAGGAAGTGTGCATGAGCAGCCCTAAGAGAAATGGATGTGCCATGATCCTGGAGCTCTAATTTAAAGACGATTTTTTTTTGTCAGTAATAGTAAGTTGTCTCTATATTGGCAGGTGTTAGCAAATCAAAAGCTCAGTTAAGATAAAATAACTCACTTGTGGATAGTAAGCACAGTCTGCTCCTACATCCCCATAGGCATCTCATAATAGACTGCTTTTCTTAAAGACAGCTTTAATGAGAAGACTTTATTTTAGTTGTAATTTTTTAAAACTTTGAGAATATTTTCCTGCTAAAATCTCCACAAATATCTATTTTGATGAAAGTCATTTTGTCACATACCTGATGAACTTTATTCAACTGCAAAAAAGGTGGCCCAACTGCTGAATTTATAAGGTGAGGTAAACCTGCGGACGTTCCAAGAACTGTTTTAGAAACACAAGAACATGTTGTAGTGTTTTATAAATTACGCAAGTAAAGACCTTTCTAAGAGTTATTCTGTATTTTTCTGATTTGGTTTCCATGAAACTTTCCAGCGTACTAAAGGTCACTACAATGAAACCTTTCAATACACATAGCTTTGATCTGCAATTAACAGCACATGAGAGATCAAACCTACTCTCAAGGCTCTCCTCTAAAGCTGAGAGTTTCACTCAAAGATACAGAAATGCCTGCAGTCGACTGCAAGAACACAGCATTATCTAAAGTGCTTTGAAACGTCAGCATTCGCTAAAGTGTTTCTTCACTAAAGTCTTCACTTCACACACAATTTCTGTTTATCTTCTGTCAGCAGATTATGTCACAAACTCCTAGCTGTCCCCCACCTGACTCTTCAAATTACCTGTTCTCATTCCTGTTCCTAATACTTTCACCATTTGAAACGCGGTAAGATTGTTTTTAGTATGTTTATTCACATCCATCCTAATAATGAGAAAGCAGAGAAATGTTTCTGGCTAATGCCGTTATGAAATGCTGGGCAGGACTATGGTAGCATCCAAGTGGATAACGATTTACACTGGAATCAACAGGAGAAAAACTCACGCTGCAAAATCTACAATCAGATTTAAACTCGCCATTTTAACAATGTCTGCAAAAGACATTTAATTTTAAAGCCATTTCTAATAGAAACATTCAGAGATCACAGAGTTAATGTGAGGAGATTTTTAGGTAACACTAAATTTTACCCAGACGCAATACTCTAGCAACCAATTTCTTGCTTTTGCTTTCATAAAATGTGAGTCTACACAGACACACTGAAACAGTGTCTGCAGAGATTTTAAAATCTGCTTCTCTCCATTGCTGAAAGCAAAGTTCACCAAGAACAGGGTTTGGTTTTCTTTAACTCAGTTTTAAAGCAACTTACCAGGTTTAACAGCATGTCCACGCAACTGGGGCTGCAGTAGCATTTGCAACATTGCTGGATTATTAAAACTTTTCATAATCTGCACTGGATTTGGCTCTGGAAGCAAGCCTTTCCTATTGTTCCTCATCTCCAATTAAAAGAGATACAAAAATGTTAGAATCAGGAGAAAACAAAGAATACATTTACATCCCTCAAACTTGTGTGATGGTAAGGTACATATTTCATTTTATGCAGAAAATAATCCCAACATGTCCTTCCCCGTTTCCCACTCCTTTCCATGCTCCTTCTCCCTCAAATGAAGCACCTAACCAACTATTCCCTCAAAACTTCAAGCATATTATTTTTCCTGAGAGACATTTATTTTTTCCCCTTAAATCAAGACAATGTTATCAATAAAGGATAATATGAAAGGTACTGTTAACATGAACACCACATACTATCTTACAATAGCACCACTCATCTCTTTTATAAAGACGCGGGCTGAAGTTGCCAAAGTAATGAGACTCTTCTGCTTCTAGTTTTAAGACAGCTTCATGTAACATTTATGACATCCAATTTTCTAGGAAATAATGTGATAAGACATGTGGGTGTGAAAAGCTTTCTTCTATATCAAGCATGAAATTAAACTATTTCTCCTACCTTGAATTTTATCTTAAAATTGACAAATTCTTGCCTTTCCGTTCTAAACTAAGTTTTAGCTTGTCAAATGACTATACTTACAGTTACTTCTCTTTTGAACTGGAACAATTTCTCGTACAGAAAATTGAATTTACTAAAATCCCAGAGCTATGTAAGTATAACTTTGTGTTATCTTATGGCCGCATTTTATCCTTTGTCCTTGCAGAATAGGGCCATGCTTTTCCTAGGAAGGAGACTGAACTGGGCTGACTAAATTTGAAAAAATAAAAATAAAAAGGCGCAAGCAAAAAAAGGCTAATGCTTCCAAAAACTTTGGCTTGTTTTCCTAATGCACAGCAGCTGAATCCCTCTGACCCAACTCAGACCACTCAAGGTGTATCAAACTCATTCTGAAAATAGATTCGTGAATATCTTACCATCCTTTGCGCTGCTATAAGTGCTGCTAATGTGCTTCTGCCTGGTGATCCCGGAGCACAGTACGAGACTTGGACTCTCCTTCCTTTGATAGTCATGCCATCGGTGACTTCTTGTACTTTCTCAGCCTGGTCTGCAGTTTCGTACTCAACCACCGCAAAGTCACCGATATAACTATCTTCACCCTGCACAAACTGAAAAAACATTTCACAAGACACTGAACAAAACGCAGAATTTCAGGAACTGCCTTGCAGTATTTTCACCTATCTATCCCTTGCAAGATACTTTGCAAATTGTGGACATCCTATGTTAATGTCAGTATGTTTCTTTCTCAGATGTGCTTGATGTAAGTTGACCATCATAGCTTCATATTATATTTGGCACACATGCTCATCTACTGGATTTACCACCTTCACTTCAATCTAATCTCATGGAGAACCTGAGCTATGCAACGTATTTAAAACAGATTTTCAGAATCAAGAAGGAAATTGCAAAAACAGCTGTATGCTACAATCATTTTTATTTTGCAGAATAAGAATTATAAACTCATTATTGTTCAGTTTTTAAGCCTACAATAATAAAAATGCCATTCGTCAGACTACACGATAGTTGTTGAAACACGTAACAATGCAAATTCCACTGATATATACTGCCTTTTAGGAGAATATGAACTCTGTGGTTGTATTTATTGCCAAGAGAAGATGCCAGACTGATCAATCAAGCAGACTGGAAACAGGCTTATGTGTCAAACAATGCTCTGTCCTTTGTTTGCAGAGTTTTATAGCAGAATGAGCAGATTTAAATCAAACAAAAAAAGGGGGTGAGAAGGGAGGGAATAAAGCTTTGGCAAAAATCTCCAGTCCCAAAATGAACAGAAATGATACACTGATACTAGCTCTGATGTAGAAGAGAGGAAATCTCCTCTAGATTTCACTGGATAAAAACCACCCAGTCCCAACCTTTAGGTCCCACAAACTCATGCTAACAATTGAAATATAAATCTCAAAGATTTTGAAGAAAAAATGGGTGGTCAGATCTTTAATACCACTGCTAAAGACTGGCATCCAGGAAGAGCTCTGGAGAATACACATATTTTGATATATAAATGCACACAGAGATATGCATATGTATGCGTGTGCATGTCTACGTGGAGAAGCGTTGTATTTTATTTTGGCATCAGTTCAGCTGCACTGATAGAGACCTGAAGTACTCGTGAAAAGAATGGTTGGCTGCTATGGAACATATTGGTGTTTCATGCACAGCTAAAAACTCCGTTAACATGTGCAAGTGCAGCTACCAGTATTCTTGCGAACAGATCAGGAATTTTTAAACTTCAAGTAAACAGGTAGTGAAGAAGACCTCTGTCCCTATCTAGGTAACACGGGAGACTGTTAATTCCTGAGTTTAGCTGAGTTTATTTCATGAGTTCAGCTAAGAATTTGAGGTAAAAGATCGTATTTACATGATGAAGTACGGCATCAGTTACCAGCAGAACTAAGCCATGAAAGCAGCACAAGAGAGGTACGTTAAAGGAGCCATTCCAGGAGATGGGCAAAACGTTGAGTGGCCCTACTGGAGGGACAATCTAAGTGCAGGAGTGGCATGAAGGCTGGATCGGCCACGACTAGGAAACAGAAGGAAGAAAGAGAGGGTAGTCACAATGACTTAAAATAACAAGAGTGTGAATGAACATTTTAATTGTTTTTCTGAAACGTATTCACGCTTCCAAGTGAAGTTTTCCAGACAAAGCGCTCCTCCTAGTCGTTCTCTAATTAAATTCCCTCACCCACGTTTCTGCTACCCTGTTGTCGTGGTTTGGGCTGGACTGGACATTGAATGAACCACGGGGAGAGAAGAATGAGAGAGACCTATGGATTGAAAAAGAAACTAAACTATTTTAGTGAAATATTGATAATAAAATAATAAAAAGAAAAGATAATCATATTAATAAGAAAATAATGAAATATAGACAAAACTGGTATCAAGGTCCCAGGATAATGATCACGTCACCAGCAGGCACTGGAAAAGTCCCAGACTGGACTCCGCAGCATATGGGAACTGGATTCAGGAACACACAGATGGGGGTCAAAGGCAGAAGAACAGGCAAGAGTCCTCCGTGGATGCCGGCCGTTGGAGAAAGAGGGCTGACCCTTTGATCCCTCAGCTTTTATACTGAGCGTGAGACTGTCGGGATGGACTACCCTGCTGGTCAGTTTTGGGTCACCTGTCCCGTCTGTTCCTCCCTGCAGGTGCCACCCCTCTAAGCTCTTCCACTTTCGACCCTCCAACCCTGCAAATAGCAAAGTTAGCTGGCCTGGGTTGTTAGAGCAATCAGTATAAGCAAGAGCGTCTCTACATACCATTCCTTGGCATCAACTATAAACATTAGGCCTTATCACTGCCAGAAGCAGACACTGTCTGAAAAATACGCTGTTAATTAGTTAGAAGACACTTAACTGAAAAGTAAACTTACTGAAAAGAAAATTGGTTCTGTTTTACCTCAAACCAGGACACCTTGTCCTCTCTTAGTTTTCCTCTTACACCTCTACCCATCATGTCACACTCACACTTTTTCCACTTTCTTGTGTCTTCCTCCCTGTCCTTTCTTTGTACTTAATTTTTAGGTCATCACACTCATAAAACCATAATTAATTAGCACTATTGTAATGAGAACTCATCCACTGTCCTCCCTTTTTCATCTATCAAATCTAAACTACGAGTCTACCTCCGTCCACCCTCCTATCTTCTCTCTCCAGAGTGCCGCTTCCCACTTCCCCCTTTAGCCCATGGGGTTCGCATCCATCACTCGCCCATGGCTCTGGTCTGCAAACCACCACCTCTGCTGCCTCTCTCCCCACTCTCGAGGCAGAGCCTCCCTTACCAGTTAGTACCTGTGGGATGCCCAGTGGAAACGTGAGGCCTGACTGAGAATAAACCACATTTAATCTCTGAGAATCACTGAGAATAAATCTGAAGTAAACCTATTTTTCTTCTATTACCATACTTCTACGATCTACCCATTAGTCTATTACACAGATGTTGTGGTTTATACAAGTGATAGGCAATATGAGAATGTGCCAAGAATGTTTTCTTGGATATATTTTTGACTGGGTGCCTATTTCCTAACTCAAAAGCATACTGTTTAATCCCTGTATTTTATAGAAACATGTATTTAGTGACATTTACTGATAGAATGCATACACAAACAGACTCTCCTCACCTACACCAGGTGTGACCCATGTATCATTATGATTTAAGAAGGAACGTAGAAGTCAATTTTTAAGTGCACAGTAGAATACTGTTAGTGAAAACCATCTTTATCAAAGCAGCCTGCTAATCTTTGAACTTCAGAGTTTTAAAAGAATGTTGAAAAATTGTTGGGGGAGCTGATAACAGCCTTCGGATTATCTGACAGCTGGAAAAATGCCCTGAAGTAAAAGACTTTAAAAGATCAATCTGTTCAGCTAATTAAACAAAGATTGAGCAAGTGACTTGATTACAGCATTTAATACCTTCTTACAGGAAGAGAACAGTGGGGAGGAAAGGCTCCTCAATCCAGTCACCAGCGAGGTGAAGCTGAAGCCAGATACATTCAACTGAGAAAACAGACACAAGTGCAAAACAAGGGACAGGCAATTTCTGGAAAGAGTTACTTCCAATTTAGGCATCTCCTGGTGTATTTGGATCACACAAGTATAAGGATATGCTTTAGCCAACTACAAATATTTAGGGACCGAAAAGAGCACTAGGGAAAATGTGATGGCCTGCAGGTGGTCAGACTAGACAGCCTGATGGACCTTGTGGTCTTAGATGCTGAGAATCTCTGGTTACTTATCCCTGAAGCTAATCCCTAGGCAGACTTCCAAGATCCTTAAGGAAACAAAAAAATAACAAACAACTGAAATCATACCCAACTGTGTGACTATAAAGCAAGCTTTCTTTTTACTGCCTGTTTATGGTACACCGGTCTGCACCACTTCTATGAGCAATGTTTCATTTATGGTCTAGTATCTCACAAGCCATGATGATGAGAAGGAAACCTTTACACTTGCAAAGGCTAGTAAGGGTCTACCTCTTGCGTACCTGCAACCTTTCCAAAAGATGTACCGCTTCTACCACTGGCAAGCCCGGCCAGCTACGAGATCCTAAGCCTACATCTTCTCCAGTTAGGGAAAAAACACATTAGGTATTTGCAGAGGTTTCTTAAATATATTAATTATATACATATATATATATTCTTCATCGTCTAAACTGTTGTACTTGTGGTATTCATACACTCTGGCTTTCTTTACTGAGCAATAAAACCATCATCAACATTTACTTCAAAAGCTCTCTCAAGACATTTCTAAAATTATTTTCAATAAAATACACGAGGAGGTGATGTCTTATAAATAGTTTATTGGCGCTTCACAGGAGTGATCTTCTGCAGAATTCCCAGATGACATCGACCACTCACTGCAAACCCATACCAATAAAGCATCTGTACCACATCATATATCGCAATGCAGATGCATAACCATTCACTACTTAAATGAAAAATAAAAATCATGACTGTGATCTTCCAGAAAATACAAATGCAACATACCTGGCAGAAAACAGGTTTATACTTTAGTGAGAAAGCTTGGATCAGTTCTTTTGGATCAGCGTAGTCTTTTTGAAATGTATCTACACAAAGGCACTTGGAGTGAATAAGATTTGTCGTCAGCTGGTTCACATCCATCCACTGTGCAAAGAGAGTGTTCTTGTCTAACTGTTTCCCGAGAAGTTCCAGTCTCGCCTTTGCAGCAGAGTCCTTCTTCATATATTCCACAAAGCCATAGCCCTTTGAATGGCCAGTAACTTCGTTATAGACCAAAAAACACCTCTCGACATTGCCATACGCACGCACAAGTTCTTCAAACTCTTCTAATGTAAATGAAATGGGCAAATTAGTAATGCAGAGCAAAGCATCTGTTGGTTGGAGCTGCACGGATATTTCTTTTCCCCGAAGAAAATACTGGTGAAATTTCCGAATTGCGTTTTGGGCCTGCTCTCCATTTAACAGAGTAACGAATGCTGTAAGAGACCAAAACAAGTTACATCACAGACCACAGCTTCTCTCCAGGTGCAGAGGTAATTAACATACCTCTCCCTCCCCCCAAACCTCACCAGTGTAAGTCACAGGAAAAATAAGAGTTTGGTATTTACCCTGAAGATGCAATAGATAGAGACATATGCCGCAATATGTATTTTAAAATTTCACATTATTAACTGGACATTATGACTAATTAACTGGAAGACTGACTATAGAAACACAGATAAACACAACCTCACTACTTGTAATACAACAAAACGTTACATTTGGGAAACAAAAAGCAATTAACTTTTCTACTGAAGTAAACACATTATTGATTCTAGTGAATTTCTTTGAAGACAGCATCCGTAAATTCTCACTTCTGGGTTAATGGCTCTTTTTGGCTTTTCACTCCGTAAAGCATTTCACACAATGACACAATCACAGACTGGTTGAGGTTGGCAGGGACCTCTGGAGGTCATCAAGCGGGGCCACCCAGAGCTAGTTGCCCACAACCATATCCAGATGGGTTCTTAGTATCTCCAAGGATGGAAACTCCACAGCCTCTATGGGCAACCTGTAACAGTGCGTGGTGACCCTCACAGTGAAAAAGTGTTTCCTGATATTCAGAAGGAAAATCCTGTGGTTCACTTGGCTCCTGTTGCCTTGTACCCTGTGCATTAAAGAGGATGTAATAGTCTGCAGTGAACCAAACAGAGGGAAGCTAATTCATGTGTGTTCTTCCAGTCACCAAATGAAATGCAAAGCACAGGGCAGTCCTGGGCAAAAACTTTGGTTCATTTCAGGGACAGACAGACACAAGTCTTTCACTTCACGCAGAGATACCCTCAGAATTGCCAGCCACTCGTGAATGCAGGGTTGGGCACTGGCACTTGTCTTCAATGCCAAACGTGTGAAAGATCACCTTCAGAAAACTCAACAAGCATCCTTCTTCCAGAATACCCTTCACACCCACGAATCTCAGCAGCAAGTACCACCCAAATCTTTAAAACAGGGCAGCGGCTAGGACCTGCTGCTTTTAATTCTCTTTTAACCTTTGCTAAGCTGTTCTTCTTTATATTGATCCTACAGCTACTTCATTTCCTTCCCCAGCACTACCAATTCTTCTTTTCTGTTTCACTTTATTGTTTATTTAATCGTGTCTCCTCATCTGACTGCTGGAAAAGTGGTATCACATGGATGAAGCACTAACTCCAGGCACCAGCCCTGGTGATGTCATGGCCGCATCACAGCCAGTAGACTGCTCATGGTGGTCCACGTGCCAAAGGGGTCGGTGACATGGTTGGCCCCAGATGGGTACAAAAAGGGCTGCGTCAGCCTGTACTGACAGATGAAAAGATGGGCGAGCAAAGATTTAGAGGCTCTACAACACCCACCGTATCCATACCTTGTCATCATCCTACAGACTGCCAGAAGGTGCTTGTGGGTAAAGGGAGAGCCACACCACCCACCACATCTGTACCCCATCCAGGTCTCACATGCAGCTCAAAGGTGCCCACAGCTATGGACAAAGGGAGCAACACCCACCACCTCTGTACCATGCCATGGTCCCACAAGCAGCTGGCAGGAACACGCAACCATGGACAATCTCATCATCATACCCATCATCATTCCACAGGTAAGGTTCATGCAGCTGTGGACAAAGGGGACGCTGTACCACCCTCTGTATCTTTACCACCTCATGGTCCTCAAGCCAGTCAGAAAGTGCTAACATTTTCTTTCATGCATTAATAATCTTTAATCACAACAGTCTAAATAATGATTTCTAATCAAAACAAACGTCCACAGGGTGTTTTGAAGCAAGTTCTGGTCAGTGACTCCCTTGTAGCAGTATAAAGCCAACAAAAAGAAGCAAGTATAATCTTGGTGACGTACACGTAATATTTGAGATCTCCGTTTTGTTGTTCCAGTCAAACTGAATGTTGTTATGCATCCTGCAAGCAATGAGTTTGTACTAACATATAAACAATGCCTTTGCAGTGGGTGTTACAATCTGTCGTAAGTGAAGAGATGTATCAGTGATCAGATAAAGATGAGATGACATGGAAATCGGCAACCTGGTTTCTCAAATAGATTAAAATGTGCCTGGGTAACGCACATTATTTTGCTCTCCAGTACTCTGACACAGCATCACGTATTTCTCTAACAGGATACTACTTGGTATTCTAAGAATAGTTACATAGAAGATATGGATAGAAGACAATGAAGTTTAAAAATACTGTTAGCTTTTCTAAGATAAAAAAAAAAAAAATCCCCAATGTTTTGAGGTCGTTTAGGGCTACTTCTCCGATTTTATCATTAATCTTAAATTAGTTCATGTAATCAAGTGAAAACACTGTTTTTCCTCAGGAGAATTTTAGAAGATCTAATTGGAAACATCTACAGAGCTCTACAAAGTTCCAATTCTGCCCATGAAACTAAAAAGTCATTAAATCTATATAATAAGAAAACCAACCAAACAAAAAACACAAAAAACTTCAATAGTAATGGAGTTCCTTACAGAAATAGTGCACACTGCAAAATGTATGTCCATCTTTTGGGTGGATGACTCCTGTTGTGTCAGTATTTACTTGGACAAGACAGAATAAACACAAACACCCACAAACCACTAGCAGAACTTTTGCTCTTTGCACAGTAAAACTACTAACACCAAAACCAATCTGCAATATAAAGAACGTGAGTAGGAAGAGCTGAGGCTCGAGAACTTCATTGACTGTATAGTAACACGTTAAGATTCTGTGACATTAGGGCCTTTGAACAAAGTTTTAAAGCCTTCATGAATCCGAAGATAAACAAATTTAATCCATTCAAATGAAAAGCCAAGAAAAAAAACCCAAACACCTACAGTGTATTCCAGTCGTGAATATTTGCAGACGCATGCAGTAACACATACAAGAATTCACAGGAACAGGCAAAGTGCTATATATATATCTACGTATACAAATACACACATATGTATACACCCTAAAACTAACACAAATGCGTACACAGGAAAAACTAGTTATATACGAGAGCATCTAGATTAAATTAAAAAAAAAAAAAAAATCATCCTTGTCTTACTCTTTCCAAGTATTTTCAAATATTTCCTCTCACGCTGAACACAGACGTTCAGTCTGTTGTTAGACAGCAGACTATTGTACCTCACACACAAACTGGCCTTATTTCATATTCAGAAATCAAATTTGCAGGGTAATAGGACATTAAAGCACAAATGTTTGCTCCATAGAGGCAGGTGTCAAGAAATACCATTATCCTCACGAAATCCTGACAGAAATCTATCCCAGCTACCACATTAAGATTTTGTCCTGGAAACCAAGGTTGCCTCAGGGGATAGCCCAGGCTGTGGGACCTACGGCCATCAGCAAGGACAGGAACATGTAGAAAAATATTTGTCCATTTCTGTATCTTACAAAGAACTAAAAAATCCACAAATCACCTATGTAGAGAATTAATTTGTAAATGGAGGATCAGACTTAAATAATGCAGGATTTAATTCAGGACTACATTTCTTTCAAAGACTTAAGTATTCCTTTAATAAATTGCTTCTGGCTTGTATTACCTGACACAAATGCATCTGGAGCTAGGTATGTTGTCCTCTGATCATGTCATAGGTACACGTGGTTTGTCTTAAGAGAGGCCCCAGGCCTAGTTTTTCAAAGGAAATCAGACAGTTGAGGTTAGCTTTGTCCCAAAGAGACACTCACCGATGGAATACTCCTGAGAAATACCATAGCGGACCAGTCTACTTCTGGCTGACATCAGTGAAGTTTCCAACTCTCCACTGGCTTCACTAGAAGGCGACAAACTATGCAGCCAAAAAAGGCACTGAGGGACAATCAAGCTACGTGATGGCAGAGAACTTGATGACTTCATACACAGCAGATGATGTTCCTTACTAGCTTCATCACAGAATTGAAACTTATGACACTGGAAGATTTTAAGTTCTTACCTGTTCTTTTATTTCTGTCCACATAACAATACTTGATTTCATAATCCTTAAATAAGTCATGGATTTCCTGAAAGAGAAAAGTACAAGTAACATCAGATAAATAATTCTACCAGACCAAATAAATGTATAAATTCATCTTCATTTGTAAAAAAAAAAAAAACAAAACAACAAAACCCAAACCAAAAACTTTCCCAATAAACAGAAAATCTCACCATAGAAACGCTATCAAATATTTGTTTTTAAAAAGCTGGTTATGCTAACTGCAGCAATGTTTTTACCTCATATAAAAAACTGGCTTACTGAATTTGAATAATTTACTTTTCATTATATAAAGTCACATAAGCACAACAGGGTGTCCTGTTGACTGTCTTTTGATGAAGACAAATAACATCACAGTTCATTAAACAGCAAAACCCCACAATTTCGTGGAAGTACAGCTAGCATAGTTAAAATACCGCACAGACAAGAAATACCGGCAACATCACATCATGCAGTTTACTGAGGGCAGGCAACACTGTTATTAAATGCAGCAGTTGCTTTACTTTCCTTTAACTGCTCAAGTTCACTTTTAACAGATTTTCACTCTTTTAATAATGAATATTCTTTCAGTCAGCAGATAATTGTGCCCAGAATACCCCCTGGAAAGTATCCTCTATCAATTACCGCACAGATGCTCAACGGAGAATCAATCCCAAGAGCATTATTTGCTCCCACTAATTAATGGGGAGAGAGCAGGGGTGTGGGAGGGGCAGGGTAGGAGCAAGTCTAAGAGGTGTGTACCAGTTTGCCATAGCTATTCCCCAGCAAGAGCAAGGCATAGTATATGCACGTGCCCTACCAAAAAAACCACAAACTATTATCAGTTCAGTGGCGAGGACGCAGACACGAACATTCATCATCCACAAGAAGAAATTATGAGTAGTAAGGTGGATATAGGTATTCTTTTAGTTGGGCAAATCCCATAAACAACAGCAAAAGACCAACTGACTAAGCAAAATAATCAACCAACTTTGTCTGAAAGTTTAATTGCAGACAATTTCCAGCCGCCCAGTCTATTGCCAGTTTGCTAATTCAATATATATAGCCTAGAGGTTAAGCGGGTTCTCCATGACTGGTATCAAGTGCATACCTTTTAGTCAAGCGAACGCCAATCTCTAGTTTCACTAGTTAACAGCTGTCAAATACTACATTAATAAAACATGGCAGCATTTCTCAAGCTACCAGCCATCCTCTAATCAGATGTGATAAGGATGTGGTTTCTGAAAAGCAAAATAGGCCAGGCACAATTCAAAGGTTCAAGTGAGGTAGGCGATTTGACTGCGGACATCCCTCTAACGAGAGTTAGACGGTAGTTTGTTCTCAGTCACGAGAAACTGAGAAGACACTTTCTGTACAGTTTTGTACAGCTCAGCTGTATTTGGCACTGGGGACTCTAAAGCTGTTATTTGTGTCCTACTTAGAAAAAGGGGGGACATATTTACCTTTTTTATTTCATACATTATTTTACAGGAGTAACGCTGAAGTTTTATATGATGGTTAAGCAGCAGGAAATATTATTTCAAACAGCTCTGAACGCTCTTTTGAAAGTCATCTGTGAATCAGATGATCCCACATGATTTCCCAGTAACTGAAATTTTAATTGGGAAGGAAAATTGCCTGTAGTGAACATATCTTCATGGGATAATCATGAGATCTCATGTAAAAAAATATGAGAACATCAAGAAGATTTAAAATGAAACCTGATTGAAGCAAAGTAATTTTTGTAAAGGTTTTCACAGTGATTTCCACAGGTTGTTGCAAACTCTGCCAGGTTTGTGGAACGGGCTCTTCCAGGAAGGTACATGTTCTTGTGTTCTGGTGGCCCCCACGGCACAGCTGGGACATTGACCTGTGGAACTGTGTATAGTATTTCTTCACATAAAGACCGTTTGTGACAATTTACAAATACAAACACTCCATGCCAACTTTTAATCAAATTAAACAGATATGTAAATATCTGTGTATGTTAGACTAAGATTCTTCACAATGTTTTCAGAAGTACTAAGCCGGCTTTTGAACTCAGGCACTTCTATAAACTTTATCTTCAACATCTTTCAACACTTGGGTCTGTTAGAAAAGAGCGAACACTACTTCCATTTTAATGCTGTTAACTGTTTCTGTTCCCGACAGCTCGGAGCAGAACTGTCAGGGAAAGCAACAAGAACATTTCACCTGCTGTTCCTGACTAGGTGCAGCTGTGCACCACCGAGCACCACGCACCACCAGCGCCAAACACATTTGGTCCCTTTGGTGTACGTAGTTATCCAGTATTTGGGCCAGGAAGGAGTGTTTACTTCGGGAGGAGAAACGGGTCATCCAAGTCAGGTATACTCTCTGGTGCGACCCTATTAACTTGCAAGGAATGTAAGCAGAGGGCTGTTTCCCTGAACACAGCAGAAACAAACAGCCGCGGTTCATTCCCGGTTCCCGACCTCCCGGCAGCCTGCGGCTCACGCACCCGGGGAGCCCAACCTCCACACCCCCAGCCTCGCTACGCCAGCCCTCTCCCCGCCTCGGGATCTATTGCCATCGCTCTGCACACCCCCACGGAGCAGCCATCGGCCCCTACCCACACGCTCCGGCAGGAAAACCTTTTGCGCTCCCTGGGTCAGCCTTACCACGGCATTGCCTTGTGCTGGGCAGCCACGGAGAATGGCAATGCAAGCGCTCACCATTTCTTATCACACGAGGTTTAGCAAAGCGGTAGTAATAAAGCCAGTGGTGGGACCACACGGGAGCAGTGGCTGCCATCCCCAGCTGCCACCACTTTGCCCACCCTCACAATAGCCACATCCAAACCACCTGTTGACCAAGCCTGGCTTCTATTAGTATTCTTTCCCCATAACATTTACAAAACTGCTTCTTCTTGAAGGTTTTTTCCTCTTTTATAAATGAATGGATCTACTAGTGTAAAGAAAAGTGACTGACAATTACCACAATAATCATGATTTAACTGCATCGTATCAGGTCTAAACAAAACGGCAACATCCACTGGCACGCCGAAGGTCTAGCTGCCGTGAGCGTCACGCGCTGAATGTCTGGCTAGATTATCGTATTTTGACAACAAAAATTGTAAGCGGTTATAAAGCTATCTGGCAGACATACAGCAGTCATGGATCCCATGAAGTTTCCAACACAAACACCGTTTATAGCGGTGCCTATCTTGGCCCTTAATTATGGCACTCCTCGGATCGACTCGTAGTTGGCTCCTGAACCAGACGTAAAACTCAGCACCAGCTCTTGGGCACATGTTTGTACCTGAGCAATGTCAGCGCCAGGCAGCTCCCGGGGGGTGCGGCCCTGGTCAAAGCAAGGATGATACGTACCGCAGAAACGGAGAGGAGGAGAGAAAACAGAGGAGAGAGCTTGCTCAGAGTAACAGCAGTTGCATAAACACGTGGGCCATGCCAGCGGCCCTAACTAACATCGCAGAACAGAAATGTAACCGACAATGCTTAGCCACTTAGACCTTCAAAAAAAGCAGACCTTGAAAGCCAGTTAATCTTGTCATCAGTAAATTTAAAATCCTAACTACGAACCTAATCAGCTCATACTTTAAAATTAGCCGAAAAGGCAAAACCAAATATATTAAAGGGAATTTAAGAGAAACCACTACTAAACACAGGCTGAATATACTTAAAAATATGTATTATTTACTACTGTAAGAAACGTGGGTTTGAAATACTTCAATTCTTGGCCTGTCCTGTCTTGTCTTGGGTAGAAAAACTGGCAACATGAGTTTTTACCATACTGTCAATTTGAAATTTGTATCTTTCAAATGGGAAGAATGCCGTCCTTCGAGAGGATCTGCCTTTACGCTTTATTACCTGCATTGTTTTAAACACAAACAAGAAAAGGAGTTATTAACAGGCACGTTTGCCCTATTTATCAAATTAGTAAAGCTCAATGTATTATCTCTGCTTTTCATACCCAGGATCTCACAGTGCAAGAAAAGGAATAGACAAGAAATACTCAGTCATCACCTGAGAACAATATACCACGTACATAAAGCCTACAGCACCCTAAACCCAAGTATTTTTCTCTCTCTAGATACTGAACACAGTACTGAATTATGTTATTCTGGCAAGAAAAATATTTAACAATTATAATGGTGCCTGGCCAGATTTGTACAGTAAGCTTTAGCGGCGTTTCCAGTATAAACACTGTACAAGCCTGGTCTATAACTTGGCTCTCAGTAAGTAGCTGAAGGCCTAAACTTCACACACATATTCTTGAAACGGGGCTCAATTATGTTTTAAGTAGTTGAACTAAATAACATGTTTGGCTAACCAAGAAGTTTTAAATCATCTCATGACTAAAAAAGACTTTGTTTTCATTTGTGCAGGCAGAGATGGAAAGAAGAGGGCTTCTCAGGAAAAAGCTTTACATTTACAAATGATACAATGGAGTGTTCATTTAATTCAAATTTTCGACCACTAAATCTTTGAGTCCATGACATGATACATGGAATTCACTGCAGAAATCAAAAAAAAAAAGGGGGGGGGGGGGGAAACAGGTAGTAAGCAAGAGAACATCAACATGGTTTAAAAGAATAATTTGTTACTGGGGGAAAATCTGTTACTGTTGGAAAGTAAGAAGTAGAGTCCATAGCACTAACAAGAGGGTCAGATAACAAAGCACAAGGACTGGTGCAAAGTGCAATTTTAAACATCTCCTAACTACTAATGACCACAAAGGTCCTCAAATTTTCACCAACTGGTCACTGAGTGTCAAATAAATCCTCCTTTGCTCCTAACAAGCAAAAGTTCAAAGATTGGGCTCACTGTATCATATAGTAAGTTCCCTTTGACAAATTTTCACGTTTTTTTCAATGCTGCGTTAAAGACAGTTCTTAGATGAGCAGCAGCTGTGGGATCAAGTCTAAGATGTGTAGCAGATGTCCATGTGCCCAGGCATCCAGGGACAGCAGGCACTGAGGTGGGCCCTAAAGCTTTTGCTCAGCACAGTCCCTCTTCACTTCCACAGTCACAAACTATGAAACTCAAAATAAAATCAGGCCTGTAATTTTAGGCCATAAACCGCCCTTGGGGCAAACCCTTTTGTTTGAGAATTGACTCCCACTTTCGTAAGACCATACCCTCCCATGATCTTTAGTAAAGTAATATAAGTAAATGTTGTCATTAAAAGAACAACAGTTTCTCTATAGACTTATGATGGACAGGGAATGAAAAACATATTTCTCTGATCTTCCAGAGTCATATTAGTGTGTTGGTAAGAGAAACACTACGGGACTGGAAATTAATTTCAACCTCCTGGGTATACTGGGCGGTATGCAAGCTAAATGAAAGATGAAAAAGGCATAGAAGAGGTAACGTGAGAGAGCAAGAGCACAAAGCAAAAGAAAAGCAATAAAGAAAATCAAAAAGCATGTACATCCTAAGGCATGAGAGCTACTCACTATCCAACAAGTATGCCTTTCATGTTCAGTCAGTGTGACGGAGGACTAACTAAAACACAAAGGCCCCTTCTACTTAAATGTCTGGTATACAACAGATTGGGAGAGAGTACTTCCTCAAATCATCACAGTTCATTAAAGGCTTTCGATCAAAAAGGAACGAGGAAAAATTGTGGCTAATCCACAGAGAAAGTAGGAATAAAAAAACCCAACAACAACAAAAAAACCCCAATCCTACCAGAAATAGCAGTGGTGATTTGTCTTTTGATCAGGAACAGACACTGGTGAAAAAAACTGGACGGGTACATCTGGTCCCAAAATACAAAATAAATCCCTATCCCAGGTGGACTTCACCAGTTTCTTATTAACACCTAAATGTTTCATCTTTCTTTAGATTCTGTCATGCCAAAGAAGAACTACAGGGCATTAAAATAATTAATCAGCCCTACTTTACTTGATGTCCTACATTAAAGTAGAACATCCACTCTGTAAGACTTACTTTCTAGCCTCAGATGATAAAGAAGAGAAGCAGAAATGTGCATGTAATATGGCGGCATTTAAAGATAATCAAGCACAGAAAAAACTGGTTGAAAGCAAGCACATCTTCCGCAGCACTGCCTCCTTCCAACAGGGAATCAAAAAGTGGACAGCCCTGGTCAGTCAGCTAATCTTAGCAGCGAAGACTGGAGATTTTGCCACAAGTCTCAGTAACGATTAGCAAGAAAGATAGCCCAGGGTCTGTTCTTTCTAACAGCAACTCCATGGGATCCCAACTGGTATGCCAGGGTACCAGACTGCTGATTACGTCACATTTATAAGATGGAAGTTAATCAGATGTAAAGAAGGAACCGCTAACACTGAAAAAACAATGACCTGGGGGTAATCAAAAACAATTCTTCTAATCCATTGGGGTAATTACAAAACCAAAACAAAGCTGAGTTGCCATGCGATACTCCAGCAAAATAAAACTTCCCGTTTAGTAAAGTACAACTTCACTCACACTGTAGTCATCCTGAAGTTCTTGGCATCTCTTTATCAGTAAAGGAGAGAAGTTATTACTTCCTTCCCTCCCTCTGCCCAGAGCAGTCCTCCTGCCTCCCAGAGCACTCGGAGCAGTTTTATGGTGGTTCCAAGGACGTTCAGTTTGTGATGCATACCTTTGAACGCTGCACTTTCAACATGGTATATACAATTGTGTTCCTTGCTACAGAAATGGAACAGTTGATTCATCAGAGATGACAGTTCAGGGAGGTAAGCGCACAACAAGGCAATTGCGAGAGATTTCCAAGGGATTGCTAATTCATTGCCAAGCACTGACCAGAATGAAAGGAACGACTACCACCAAGCTTACCTTTAAGTCTCTTTGCAAAGATTCTTGATACAAATATCAGTCTTAACACAACATTGCATAAGAGGATATTAATGCTAACAAGAACAGGCCCACTATCTGAAATTTTTCAAAAAGAAAAGCAACACCAATAGGTCAATCTTGCTTGTCTTACTGTAAAACATCACATATTACTGCCCTGCTAGGATTCCTTGGATCCTGCTTATGGCCCTCTGTCCTAATTAACAAAGGCATAAAATGACTACTCTGGTAAGAGCAGATGACACTTCCTCGCTCTTGGAAGGTGATTTGCAAGCGAGAGGAGTATGTTCTGCAAAGGCTGCAGGAGGAGAGAGGATTGTTGCTCTGGAGAGCGCGTCCTGCACGTGAAGGCTGGTGGGCAGTGCAACGTTCTGAGAAAAAGGAGGGCCAGTTATGACCCACCACTCGGTAGCGCGCATCCACACTCGGTACTGAATTCTCTTTTTAAGACAGCAGTCACTGCCACAGTATTACCTCAAAATCTGAAGTACATTCAGAATAACGCCTAGGGATCCCATATTCTCAGCGCATGGTGTGTTACCAGATCGCACCTCTCCCAGAGCTTCAGAGCAAGAAGATCAGATTGACAGAAGGAATAGTCTCTTAGTAGAACAAAATACCGAGCAGATTTTTAATATAGTTTGCATATAGCTACAACGATAGAAAAACATTGGATTGGAGGACGGAGGGAAAACACGACATTAACTAAGGCGGCAGTTGATCTGGTAAGCCGTTTTACTCACAACGCTGACCCAACTAACAGGAATCAGCCAGAGTACTAGCAAGTGCATTTCTATCTAATTTTATAGGTTCAGCAATCTGAAAAGTAACAAAAATATAGCTGTACACGTATCAATAGTGCTTCATCTCAAGATTCAGAGAGGTGACAGCAATAGCATACGTTCATTTTTAGGTCATTATCATACCACATATTTGATAATGCACACAGTTCAGTTACTGTGCTGGACAAATCAGACGAGGATGAATATGGGGAACTAACTGGCAAGTCTGGAAGATTCCACCACGGCAGGTCAGTACAAAATCGACTGACTTGCCAACTAAACAGTAAATGGAGACTTTGCCTTCAAGAACAGTGAATGTGCTAATAAAAATGTTTACCACAGGTCTGTCATAAAACCACTGTTCTCCATGGCTGTAGTGAGAGAATTGCTGGAAGAAACACTAATCCTGCAAGTACATATTTGCAGATTGAGCTATAGAACCCAATGCAAAAAGAATCTTCTTGACATTAATTTTGACTTAATTTGTTCCCCCCCTGGATTTGTTTTGTACTGACATTCAATGAAAACAGCTCGTGAGGGAATGCTGACTTCCTTGGTGTGACAGACTTCAAAGTGCTTTCTTCAGACCGTCCTTCCTCCTGAAAACACGCTCCGGATATCCTTAGGAACACAGATGCTGCCAAATGCATTTTGAGAAATCCCAAGATTCAAATGTGGGTAACCTTTGCCCCTTAACAACAGCCACTCAGCACCTGAAGTGCTGAACGCTTCTGACACTCAATGATCTCTCCATTTGTTTGGTTTCTAAGACTACAAACCTCTGGCACTCTGTTTCTGGTTCAGAAACTTCATGGCTAAGGAACATTTCATCTGTGAACTTAAGAGTAATTTTTTTTTTTTTTAAACTCAGTTTAACACAGGTGGAACTCCAAAGGTAAGAGAAGATTACAAGTACAATAATAAATAAAAAAAGGTTAAAGGTTAATATGTAGCTACAACTGGCAGAGGAAAGCATTCACTGCCTAATTTCGCCAGAAAAGAAATGGGAGTTCTGTTCTCATTTTGAAGATGATGAACCTTCTGACAAAACTGAGTATCAGGAATCTATATCAGCAGAAGAGCCATTTCTTGCTTGAAAACTATTTTGGTAAATCTTGGCCTCACTCTTCACGTAATAACTATAAATGAAAGCAAACCCAACATCCCAATGATTAGAGATGAATAATTACATTTATGGAAACCTATTCTGGAAGACTGCTGCACTTTAACAATGTTCACCTCTTTCGTGATGAGGAATAAATTGGCCAGGTTAGCAACAGTTTATCTGATTTTACTTGGCTAACCAACCATTTCAAGAAGAAAACAGCAGACAAAACACCTCTGCAGAGTGTCTACCAAGGGTGTTAATTTGATTTGAGGAATGTTAAATTCCACGATAATTTCTGGAAATGCATGACAGCCAAACGCACAGGTATACTTAACATGCCTGACCACAAACATACTTCTGCTTTCCAAAACTGTTCCAGGACAGAAACTTTCTCTCTATAGCACAACTATTCTGCCTTTGCATGCCAACACCAATAACTCAATGATGTTAAAAATTAAAATGACATCTTTTGAAACTGTATTTCAGGATCTGTACGCGGTGGTACTGTTCTAGCCTAGTAACAGGTGAATATTAGAACCTTATCTATGGAGAAAAAGGCATCTAAGTGCTACTTTTAATTCACCAAAACAAAATGGCAAACTTCCAAAATACCGTGTGGCTGCCAAATTGGACCTTCACACTAGTACATTTCCCTGTAGCGCTCTTTGTCTGACCACGTAATGCCAAACTTGATGGCTTCCATATAGGTGAGCCATGCTTTTAACCAGTCCACAGGTGAATTCGTGAAGTATCTGCTGCGTGCAACAGGAGCAAGAAACACGACTGTTTGAGTGTCAGACAAAGTGATCCTGTTCTGGCTATCCGCAGCAAGCGTCTTGTGATATGCCATTAAGCCCTCTCTGTCAACAGAGTCATGCGTGATGGCTTTTTGAAGAGACGACAAAGATTAACAGGGTTTTCCATGCTGTGAGTTAGCTATTGATTAGGTCATTAGGTTGCTATAAATAAAGGTGAGGTTGTATGTGTGAAACATCATGCAGGATCATAGCAAAACTGTCATATCTAAAACTCTAACTACCTACAATTACGTGGCCAGACAGACCAGAAGGCACCATATACGTGAGAACAAAACATCAAGAAGTCCAGGGGCAAGCAAGCTCCATACTCTGGATCAAATTACACTGATGGCTGAAAGATCCTCTCTAAAATGAATGGTCCCTTTCTACCGGAGTTATGGAGAAAACGATATCTTCACGTGCTGCACTTACCCGCAGGTAGTACAACAGCCTCTGCTTTAGAAAGAGAGGGGAAGAGAGACAAGGAGTGGTTTAGAACAAAAGCTGTAATTACGTTTTTTTTATGCTTGTGCATCAAATTGAATATTTGGAGGCGGTAAAGATCGGGTAAGTGACTGTGCAACTAAATCACCTCAAAATCTGACTCACATGCACTAGGTTTAAGAGTTCACCGGTTTTCTCCTCCGAATTGCAGTAATTTGCGCGGAATTTTCCTAAAGCACCAACAGATTGCGGGAAACCACTTTCACTGACTAGGTGCTGCGCACCTCCGGGGAGGGGGGGG
>NW_009648149.1:2710568-2731532 GCF_000708025.1 Charadrius vociferus
CTCGGCCTCCCCGCCGGCCCCGACCTCGGCCCGGTGCCGCACAAAGGGGCACAAATCCCCTGTGAGGAGAGAAGGACGGCGAGGGGGAGCGGAGGAGGCTGGGGAGGAGCTCGGTAGTGCATGGAGCGGCCTCAGGCTGCGAACCCCTACGGGGCGTGTGGGGAGAAAGAGGGATCGGAGGGTGAACTTCATCCCCACAGTAACGTATCTCGAGTCAGGTTTTTGGGAAGGACTTGAGCACTCTCGAGGAGGGAGTTTGGAGCTCTGTTACGAGGGAAATCACCTCAAGAACCATCATGATGGAGGCACCTCAAGGAGGCCAAGGCCTGGACGCCAGCCCTCTCCCTCCCTGAGGCACAGTGTGGCTCATCCCTCCCAGAAGGTATCGTTTCCCCAAAGTCGGTACCTTCCTTAGGTACAAGTCCACCTGGAGAGATTGAAACGCAAAGCAACAACAAAATAAAGCAGATCCTGGAGTGTACCCAAACACTCCATCAGAGGTTAGCAGGCGTGATGGGCCAAGATGATCACATTCTAATTTTGTTCTTCATCAGAAACATACCAAAGAAATTACAAAGCATCCAAATGGGTAAATCAACGGTTGGGTGCTGCACTTGTGGCAAAAGTCACCTTCTTGTGGCAAAGCGCCACGTAATGGGGGATGGGCGGGCTTGCGGCTGTCGCGCAAAGACAAGGAGCGCAACATCCCGATGGAAGGAAAGTATTTCTGGGAGTCACTATAAAAGAAATTTGCCCTTCTGCAAAGCCCCCGTCTGTAAAAATGTTTCTCTCTTACTTTAAAAAAATAAAATACGTTATTCTCTTGGAAAATTCATTTCTCCTTAGCATAGCTACTTGCAATGTCATTTACAACAAAGTAAATTTAGCTCTTAATGTTGTCATCATTGCTATAAATGAATGAAGAATAATTTAAATATTTGTATCCATTTTTAGATACGAGGCTGACCACAAAGAACAGGCGAAAGAGAATCCAAACCTGAAAAATTGTAGTCTTAAAAAGGGAATTGGAAACACACTTTGAGTTAAATTGGGTATATGTGAATAAGTCCTTACCAAGAAAATCTAACTCCTCAAACCAGGACTCTGATAATTCTTGACTAGGTTTAAAGTGCCATCTTAGAGACAGGATTACCAGTTGCAGAAAAAAAAGCCAAACAACAATAGTGTTTTTAGAAATTGCTTTGGTCCAAACCAAAGCGAGCAAGTTAAGACTACAAAGAATCTTGGACCTTCATTACTTCTAAAATTAACTTAAAAACTACTAAGCAAACAATAATCAAAGTAGTTTTTGTTCTTTTTGGTGTATTATTAAAAAAATTGCAAGGGCTGTTGAAGGGCTTCCTTTTCCCTAATTTTTTTAAACAGATAATATTCCTCCTTCAATATTTGCATTATGTTTAATGAATTTTTGGAAATCAGAGGGGTGAAGGACATTTGTAAATAGTTCGTGTTTTTGTCATGGGACAATTTGAGACCGGCCAGATTCAGCCCGTCCTGAACAATATTAGCTTAGCCTTCGTACTTAAACCAAGAAACAGGAACAACTGTTATAACAAATAACTATTATAACAAATTATTAGTGTGAGATCTGATCTAAAGAAAATTTCACATTCTTAGAAATAACAACATTTTCACAGGTCACCATTCTTTGAGAACTGTAACTGAAAAATAAGTATATACCTGCTGGTTTTTTTTTTTTTCAAATTTCAGATGAAGATTTGCATTTTAAAGCTATGAAATACCTCTTCCAGCACAAGTTATGAGGTGTAAGCTTCTTATGCCCAAGGATTTACAGATTATTAATCCTGCTGCCTATAAAATTATCCATGGAAAATACAAACAAAAAAAAAAGAATGAAAAGCATGCTAGCGAGTATTTACAAACTGATTTTCAGGTTAAGCTATGAAGTTGAAGGAGGGATACTAAATACTGTCTCCTCAAAACCTATCTGAATCATAACATAGATTATGTGATGGAAATTATGCTGGGACCATGAAAAAGATTGCTGTGCGAGGAATACTGAAACACATAACGATCTCCTCAGAAATAATTGCCAGATTAAGCTATTGTAGTAGAAATTATGGATCTGCTAAAACATACATTTAAGTGGAGCTAATGAAGTAATGAAATCATAGTAATTAATTATACCATTCATTTTTCCAGTTTGAAGGTGGATGCTCTGCTTCACCTGTATATTACTGATGATTAATCCTACCTATAGCAATCATCTTCTCAAAAGCTGCCTGCTTTTTTTTTTTTCATAGGCTGCAGGTATATCTGGATGAAAGTCATTAAAAGTTCAAGTGCATTGCTAAAAGAAATAGTTCAGAAATGAATAGTTTGGTATTACTGGCAAAAAATAAAACTACTGCAGTATTAGTTACAAATAGTTCCAGAGAAATGTAAGCATTTTACTTTTAGAGATAGTTAGTTAAAAGATTGCATTTTATAGCTAGAAGTATTCATCTCCCCCCACCCCCCACCCCCAACTTGACATTGCACAGGTAAATTCAGGAGTTGGCTGCACTGAAAGTCAACTACAGAGTGCTGCAGGAAGAGAGCAGGAAAGATCAAAGATACTGCCGTTGTGTGTGGAGGTGGTCCATGAAGATGAACAAGGAGGCAGGCCATGCACCACCTCATTCGACAACCAAAATCAGCCAAAGAGGCATCAGCATCAATAACCAATCTGACCTGCTGAAATATTCCCTCTTGAACCCAAATGTCATCCCTGTTTTGAACTACAGTACACCCTCAAGCAGGTACCTGGAGAATTAAAATATCATTTTAAATAAAAGAATAATCAAAATTAGGCACCAATCAAGTAAAACACCAGAGTCCTTTGGAGTACCCCGAGAGCATCAGTGAGGACATTAATACAGCACAGAAGTTGTGCAAGGCAACAATCCAGCCTCCTTTGAACCTCCACAAACATATCAATGCATTAGATAACGCAGTCCTCTCATTAATCTTCTGCCTTCAGGAATTACAGAATCACAGAATGGTCAGGGTTGGAAGGGACCTCTGGTGATCATCTAGTCCCATTCTCCCATTTTACTATACAGTTTCTGCGAGAAGTACCTAAGCAGTAGCACAGGTTACTGTCCTCTCTTCTGGTTTTGGCCAGCGCTCCTTCAGGTCAGCCATCGCTGCTCTCAGCTGTGTTCTTTGTACCTGCTGACTGTAACGGTGAAAAGAAATTGCATAAGCCTAAACAGTCATTGCTGACCCGTGCCGTGAGACCTGGCACAGGTTAGGGAACCCTCTCACAAGTCTCTGTGCCATTGCATCTGCAGGAGCGGGAAACATCTTCAGGAAGATGCTGAGATGGTGCAACTCAGGATGAAATCGAGTGGTACCAGTCTCCACCCAGCTGCACCCAGGAGAGGAAGAGGACAGTGCGCCAATGCATGTATGTATTTTCCTTGAAGAGTTTCATCTTACTGAATACAGACCATCCTTCTATATACAGACTTTATATGTATATGTTTGTATGAGTATACTGTTACTCACTTTATGTTGCTTTCAAAACAAAGCCCTACACGTTTATGCTTTGCAGCCTAAACAGTCTTCAGTTTTCTAATGCACTTTCATTATGTTTCAAAATTACTGCAAAAGCAAAAAGCACTATTTAAAAATAGCAGAAGTGTCATGATCTGCAAGTGTAACTTTGGTTGCGCTGCTGACTTGATGCTATTATACAGATAAGCCACTTTGCGGTAATTTAATTTAGTTCACTAAAATCCTTGTTAATTAATAGTAATGTACCCATCCACAGCAGTTGCTTTTGTAGCTCTTCTAAGCTGAAGATTAATTTACCCGTGCTTTCGCAGCTTTGAAGTGATACAAGCCATATATCTTTTTTCATTTTTATGGGTTGAGACTGTTAAAAGAGAATTGTGTTACAGACATTCTGACTGAATTAGAGATGCATTCAGGCATAAATGTCCATGTTCAAAAGTGCAAACAAGTTCAGATCTGTGCAGATAAAATAAAAGCCAAGATTTAGAACATCTGCTGGATCTCAAAGACCCATCTGATGTTCCCAAGTATACGAGATAATAGGAATGTATCTGTGAGCTCCTTAGATAAGTGATTTCTCATATGAAAGAGAAATCTAAACAATTTTCTGAAACTATGTGATTGGTATGTTTCCTGCAGTGAGGGTTTGGAATCCACCAGTTGCTGCAAATATGAAGCTTCCATAAAAATCCCCGATTGGTAGCACCGCTTCATGTGAACAATGCGTAAACAATACCATTCTCTTTAGTCTATATTATGCCCACTGTTTCAAGCTTTAGCTGCTCTGTTTGTTTCATTAGGAAACTGAAATTTTGATACCAAAAGATGTAGATTCAGTTGTCAACACCTGTAATTAGTTCAGTGATGATCATCAGTTCAGACTGATAACCTCAGTCACTTATCTCACAAATGCAAATTGCCTCCAAAATATACCAGAGGTGCCAAAAATAAGTTCCTTTCACGGTTTTTCTAACAAATTTAAATATGTCTGGCATTCTCATTGTAACATTCTATAGTGCAGTAACAAGGGGGATCCTTAAAACAAACGGAATCAAATTACCAACCTAGAACAGCACAGTGAGCAACTGATACCTGCAGTATTCTGGTGAAGTAAAACCTTCGTAGCCCCTCTCTGCAGCTAGGGCATAGTCTCAGGCTTCGCTTGTTCTGCAGGGTTACAGTTCAGTAATTAACCATTAGAATAACTCAGCATGTCTAGACTGCAGTTTTGTTGAGACAAGGTACTGCGCCATGGTAAATCCACCCAACTAACTGTTAAGCTCGTTTTAATACCAGAGATATTTTGATTAATGTTTCATTCTCCAAGCACTTAGGAATTGCAGTAATATGGGATCAGACTTGAGGTCCATCAAATCACATCGCAGCAGTGCCCATCTTGTCGAAGAGATGCCAGATGGGCAACAGATTGCTTCAGAGACCACAACAGCCACACGCTTCATTCCGAGCTGCATTGCCAATAAACACTTCCATTCACCTTTTGCACTGCTTTGTGGGAGCCGTTTATGTACTGGACATAGCTCACATTCACTGGGAGATGTCAGGTATTGCTGCTTATGACCAAAAATGGGATGTTTCTTTACTCCTGAAACATTCTTTAATACAGATACAAAAACATTTCAAGTGACTTTGCCCACAGCTGAACATTTTAAGTGGAACCTGATAGCTATTAAACTTGGCGTAACACTACTCCTAAGTGTGTTAGGGATGATGGATTGTCTCGGTAATAGACTGGTTAGCAACTTCGCCTCAGTTTCCATTCTGTAACAAAGTGGTCTGCAAATAAACAGTAAAAAGATAAAAGAGGTAAGAGCTATAACTTATAAAGCGAGTAACTATTCTAAGGAAATCATTACACTGAAACGTAATGTAATGGTCTATTTTAGGAATCGTGGTCTTTGCAGTAGAATTTATAACCTTTGTTGCCTAATGTGTATCATTAGCAAATCTGTGTGAAGGTTATATTTAAAGACAGCAAAAAAAAGAGTAAATCTCAAAGAAAACCACCACAAAACGAATCCAGCTTCTTCAAAAGTAACTGAGAATAAAAGAAAGTAAGATCAAACAACTGTTGTAAGTACAGCCATCTTCAATAAATGGTCCTAAAGGCCAATATATTCACAGGGGAACCTCAATAATACCTTCTCCTAAAACAACGGCCTTCTTACTTTAAATGACCATTCTTCTGTGCATAGGCTTTATTTTTCCTCATTCAGAGAAAACTTCAAATTTAGTAATAACTTCTTGGCAGAAAGTACATTTTGGCAATTCTAGTATTAAAAAAAAAAAAATGTTCTTTGGGTTTCTAGCAGAAGCAGGTACAACCCCACATTCCTACACAGAGTATTTTTATTGGCTAACCTGTTAATGTGCTGCAAATTGTAGTTTCAAATCATTCTGTCTGTCTCAGATTCTCTGTAAGGGCCTATTTTCTAGGAGCTGGAAAGTGATATTGATAGTTTGCAGGAAATTGTGAAATCATTTCGCATCAAAGAATAATGAAATCATAATGCTGAGTTAAAGCATTCACTAGGGTGGATCTCCATTACTATAATCTCATTTACAGCCCCTACAGATCTGGCTAATTATAAACTCGAAGGAAACCTTTGAGGTGGTTAACTGGATAGGTGGTACGTACTGGGAGTGACCAGGCATCTTACCAGCAATTTGTTTTGATATGATAAACCAGTCATTGATTTATTCCTGCCAGCAGAGGATGGAATTTGAAACACCTCCCCCCCTCCCCAATATTTCGTCCTTAAAAACGCTCTAACTTGTTAAATATGGAAAACTGGCATAAAGGATGTAATGCAAGCCAAACTTTCACAATGTATTAAAGAATTTATGAGACTTTAAAATGTTCTGCCATTCCATTATAAAAAGGTTTCCATAGAAACTGTCATGCAACATGACTTTTTGCTATAAACACATTTACTGAAATGTCTGACTTCTACATGTTCATTCTGTTTTCATGGGGAAAAACCAAACCCATCCCCTTCCTGTTATCCAGATTCTCTGGCTGAGGTTACAGCAGTAACACATTCTGACTTGTATAGAGATTTCCTCAGTTAAGTTGCAATGAAAATAAACACACTTTAAAAAGGTTATTATTATTTTGCAGAAATTAGATAGTGTAGTTTAATTACCAAACCTTTACTCTCTCCAAATTGCATGTGATTTGCGTACATTGTGCCAAGGGAATTGATACTGAGAGCAAATTAATTGTTGAAGTGTCAGAAAGTTGGAAAACTGCAAATAAGTATACTAAAACTATTTGACCGAGTTCCCGGTTTCCTGTAGTTCTCAGTGCCAACCTATCTCAGCGTGCCTGTCTGATTTCATTACCCCTAGGTGCAGTGGAAGAGTTTTAAAATTAGAAAAATCCATCAGTGTTGACCAAACTGGACATACTTGGCAATCTAACCCAAGGCTGGCCCGTTGTTCAACTGGTGTGATAGTGCCGGGGTTTAAAGAGGAGACTGACAGTTTTGTAAGAAGGTTGGTGTGGCACCACCTCTTTCTGCACTTTTTTTTTTCATGTAGACATATTGCTTGTGAAAAGTGCTGACTTGCCGCTCTCGGAGGCTGAGGTTGTTCCCTTGCTCTGTGGAGCAGCTGTTGTACTCAGGCCCTCACCTTTCATTGCCAGGTGGAGGGTGGGTAGAAAGGTTCCTGCACTGTGCTTTTTGGCCAACAGGTTCCCTTCCTTGCTATTGCTATTTCTGTTCCATTCGTGGCAATAACAGCGGAGAGCACTTGTTCAGGCAGCGCTCCAAGAAGCTGGTGTGTTTGCCAGCTATAAAAACGTAGAATAAAATAGAACAAAACATAATTGTCACTGCTGGCTCCCAGCTTCTGAGAGCAGGTACCATCTACTGCTACCACTAATGAAACCAGCTCAGGGATAACAGTAAAGTTTTTCCACAGCGTTTAGACAAGGCCATTATGATTCATCTTGGAGCTGAAGGTGAAACTTTCAGATCTAATACGCATTCTGCGTCTGCCATCAAATTCGTGCTTCTTTTTGGCTCGGGCCATCACTATTGCTAACTGATATCAACCACCACTTTCTGATGGGCATAGAATTGCGTTGCATTACAACAAAAGCCTTGGTTAAACCCAGTAGGTCTGATTATTTGAAGGAAATTCTTCTTTTACTTTGGACATCTGTTTTCCCTTAACGTATTATTAGATCAATTGTTTACTGATAATCTCACTGGAAGTTTGCAGAAGAGAGGTCAAAGTGATTAAGCCTTTGCTTGGAACGCAGCAGGCAACCAGTAAGTGCATGTTCTAGCGCAGGCTGCCATGAAAAGTCAGTAACTTGCTTCGGAAACTCCTGTTCACACACAGTGTTAGACACGCTCCCAATTGCTGCCAGTTCAGGTTCCCATGCAGAGGATCTGCATGTCCGGACCTCAAAAAGCACAAGCCAAAGCAGGTGATGTAGATGGTGCAGAGGCAGGGAAGCATCAGGCTCTCGACAGAGATGAAGCTGGCAGCGTTTCTGCGCATGCACTGGCAGACGCACCAGTTATGTCTGGCACTTCACTAACGAGGCAGGGGCCAGAGGACTGCACTCTTGGACTCGAGTGTCTAAATTCCACTGTAGCCTTGGCTTCAGAAACGCAAGCCCTTCTGGGCCAAGGTCCTTCCGTGACTCAGTTCAGAGCACATAGAGTAGAGAAAATAATTACCTCTCATCACGTAGAAGTGCTGCAAATAAGTAATGTGAAATACTTTATGGCACTTATACTACTTTTGCATAGTTGGGGACCATAGCAAAGGGGGGATTGTACAGCAAAACAACCCAACAGTTACCAAATTAACTGCTGTAGGAATTAATATTCCAAACATCACTGGAAGCATAATGCAGGCTCCTTTGAAAATGCCAGCCATAGCTGGGATTCTCTTTTAAAAACAAATGAAATGGGTAACTAAGAGCGAGGAACACTGCAAATTAATCTTCGCACTTGCATACTCCCTTCTGGACTATCTGCACTCTCTTAACTTGATCCAGGACTTCTGCATCCTATTTTTTCCCCATTTTCCATATTTGCTGCCAGCTTACTACCCCAATTTGTACTCTGACAAATCTACTTTCTATCCTCATCACTATTTCTGGGTCACTTTACAGAATGAAGCCTTTGAAAGCAGGATACCTCATTTTGTCCAGTTATAGTCACAACTGCTGCTGCACACGTGAACATCTCACGAATTCTCATCCGTCTTCTCTCTCATTGCCAAGGGCAAGGGTAAAGGTAATATTTCATGGCTTAAATGGCCTTATAAAATGTGCATGGGCAAACTGTAACGTATTCTTCTTTCCAAATCACATTTTTTACCAAGGCAATAATGTACACAAATTAAAAAATCATCTCAATTAATTTCAAGCAATATATTCTGAACATGTAAACAGCTTCTATCTCTGGGCAGGCCAGCTGGATTACTTGGATGGAGGACCTGCTTGTTACATACAGGAAAAAAGTCAATACACTTCACAGTTCTCAAATAGGGAAAGCATTAAGTCAATTTAATGTTAGTGAACACAAACCAAAAGCAATGCTAATTTTAACTTCAAAAGAACCCATTCTGGAAGAATGAAAGAAAACCTCCAGGAAATTAATATATCTAAGTTTCAAAAATGAAACAAGTGGAAAATTAATGGCCATAAAGTCTAGCAGTTATGGGTAAGGAGGATACAGGGTATGAGTCCAAGCCAGGCAGCTAACTGCTCTTTTTATCATCTTGTGCCTCAGTCAACACAGTAAAATCATCATGGGGAGGGAAGGCCATGGCAGCAACACCTGCAATAAAAATGGAAGAGCTATCCTGCAGCTTCTTAGAAACAGATTACATCCATGTTCCCTGCTGTATTTAACAGGTTTTGTTTCAAATGAACAATAGTATCTTTACCAGCATTACATTTATTCCTGCTAGGATGAGGTTAGCTGTCAGCATGTGAAGTTGTGATTTGGCACACCTCTAGAGCTGTGTTTTTCCCGCAATTGTTCCTCAATAGCAAGAACTTTGGCTCTTCTCATTACTTCAAGTATAAGCAAGGTTGTCCAGACCCCACGAAGCAAGAACAGTTTGTATGTCCTGGAACAAAAGTGATGAAGCTGAAGTGAGGTGCAGCTCTACGAAAACTTTTAAAAGTAAAAGCTTTAAAAGGTAAAAATAAGGGGGTTTGACTGCTGTAACTTTTTGATAGCTGTTCAAAGAGAAGTGTAACACAGGTATTTCTGGCAGGGCTGCAACAGAGAACACTGCAAGCAGTTTCTGCCTGGCATGGAATTTGAAGAACATCAAAAAAATCTCAGCATTGTAGTCAAAGTAATTAGTATTACTGCATTTCACAAGGTATGTGCTCATTCATATTACTTTCTGATACATTTTGAACAAAAATTATTTCTTCCACTATAAAAAAGTAGTACAAAATATGCCAGTGTGGGCCAATAAATGTATATGCAACCTGTTTTAACACTGCAGTTTAATTAAAGCTGGACTTAATGATGTGCTGCTCACTACAAATGTGCTCCATAGCCTTGTCTGGTTTACATTAACATCAGCACCAGGGCAGGCAGGCAAGTGCAGATCAAACCAAAGGTGTGCTGTTCTTTATTTCTGTTCATATTATTTTATATGCAAGGAAACTAGTCTAATGCCGCTTGACGTAAAAAACTACAACTGGGGAGCAAATACTCACGTTCAGGAACTTCCGCTGCATAGCGAGATTCCTTCGTATGTATGCAAATGGGCAAAACCCAATTTAAATTCCGCTTTACAAGCCAGTGACTTCCAGAGACGCTTTTGTCCTGTGGTAACAGCTTTTGGCTGAATTCCAGCTTCTATGTTACATTCACAGATTTGAACAAATAAAGTCTTAGCTAGAACTTCAAATCTGATTTACCTGCGAATTCTAGGGAGGACACCTTTATGAGTTCTGTAGGTCTAGGAAATCAACAAGTCTCGTTCAATGTTTCGCACAAACTGTTATTAAAACTTACATACAGTTGAACAGTTTTCACACTGAAAGCTATTTTCCCTTCATGCTTAAAAATGCTGCTTCTTGGCAGGGTGTGGTGTTCTTTGGTCTAGCAGTAATATTAAGATAATGCATTTCCTTCTAAAGGCAAACCTGACAAAACAGCCAGTTTGTCCATTACCCACCAAGAGGCATTATTTTGGATTCAAAATTAGAAATTCTAGCAAGTTTGGTCTACAGAAGGACACACAAAGAAATCAGATTCAGCCCTTTGAGAACACAAAGCAGTGCTTCATAGATTTCTGCAGGTGTCTGGTCACCAAATGCCCCCAGCCCGTTCCTACAGAAGCACAACAGAATGGCAAATCAGTGCAACCAGTTTTTAGTAGCACAGATGAAAAAATTCCAAATGATCGTCTTTGGTGAGTCTATATATTGGCTGCCCACTTCCAGAAATGTTCACTTCCCAAATAATGACCAACAGGCTATCAAGAAAAAATAAAAAAAAGCTTTAAAAGAGATGCCAATACTGTCATTCATACAGAAAGTTTAGATCTTTCTAGTTTGTTTGTAAAAACAAGAGGAACCTGACCAAATGTTTCACTCCTGTTGTAGCACTCACGCAGACAGAAAATTAAAGGAACTTTAGACAGAATAATTTCAATCTAGCCAGTTATCCACAGAACTATACTTTATATACAGTTTATTTCACTAGAGATTTTAATTTTATACATAGTATAAAGGGGTATCCTGATATCACACATATAGTTATTTTACTGTACTGTTTAAAAACCAATTTTTTACATAATACAGTATTAAGTACCATATTAATTAAAACAAGTGATTTTTAAAAAAACCCTACGTATAAATGGATCTTTATCATATGCACAGTGCAAGAATGTTTTTATATCATTGTAATCACAAAATGTGAATCTAAAATACAACACTGTGATTTAAAACTAATTTATAATTATGACGCTCTGTGTTGTAGACAGTTTGATTAATCTTTGTTTGAATGATCAAGCAACGTTAAATTCCAGACAGACAGCAGCAGCTTAAAATCATGATCTCAGAAAGATACCTTCCACAGTAACCCAAGTTTTACAAAACACTGGTTTATCCCTACTTCTGATCTTGACAGTGTGCTAAGGAAACAGAAGAATGGCACAGATTTCATTTGGAATTATCTGGTAACTAATGCTAAATAAATTCTGTATTACTTCCACACAGGAAACCTTTAAGGATGATCGAAGAGGTAAAGATAGAGAGGTTTATGGGCAGAATTCTCAGAATTTTAGTAACGGAGGACAGGATTTCTCCTCTGCAAATAGGAAGAAAATACTGTAATATAAATCAGGTTCTAATATTTACAGAAAACAATTGTGGAAAAGAAAGCATTCATACTGTAAACACATCAGAAAACTTCTTCATTTTCCCTTTTGCAGAGTGGGGCAGTGGATGAATATCAGCTAATAAGAAACAGATGTCTTCCTCAGAAGAACCACTTCACCATCACAGAATATATGTGGCAGTTGTTGAGAATTGCTAACATGTTTTCTCCCTTCCCTCCCCCCAAAGTTTCAAGTTCAATAAATAGTAGAAAAATAATCCTTTACTTAAAAATCTTGAGATGCATTGTCCCAGGTTCCATCCAGCAATTGTCGGAGCAGTGAACTTTCTACACGCGAAACAAACCGCAGAGAAACCAACAGCCTTTCCCCCCCCAGCTCTATCTGGCACTTTTTTAGCCTTCAGCTGCCCGGATTTCTGCTCTTCCAGTTAAGGAAACCAAATCATCTCTGGCTCTTTTAAGCTCGCTCTCTCCTCTTGGCTCAGCGTAACAGGGCTTCCAAAGCTTCAGCTGCTGTATAAACTTGCGTCCCTGTTTCTGGAGGTCCGACGTGCCTCCTGCTCCATTTTATTCAATGTTATGGCAGGTCCATTCATCAAGCACATTTCCCTTCCATTTCGGAGCCAACCTTACATTTATAAAAATGTAAAGCTTTTATGCCTAACAGTTTACTCAGGAAGTGAATTACATCGTTCCTGGTGAAAAGCACAGAAGCAAAGCTGCCCGTTGCTGCATGGATCATTGTTCGCAAGTTATGTTTCTTTTGTCCTTGTTCATTAGCATTCCGCATCCACAGTGTGTACCGTGACGGCAGCCTGTAAGTGGTGGCTGTGGTGAAGGGTCGGGTGGTGCAACCGGTAGTGGTGAAACTTGTGACTCAAGAGGGCAGCTGTTTGAGGCGGCGTGTCCAGGTCTAAGTCTTCATCGTGGTTTCCAACATCCACACCAGCCGACAACGGGTCGTTATTGCATGGAGGGTTTTCACTGTCTTCCTGAGGACTCATAGTGCTGTAGCCTAGGAAAAAACCCAGCAGGATGAAGAATTAAAAGCAAGACTAAAAGGTGCTGACTGCCGTACCCTTTATGGAATCTGACACAGTCGGTGCTTTATAGAGAATAAAACAATTGATTTAATTAATAGAAAAAGAAAAAAAAAACACCCAAACAAACCAACGCATCCTCTCCTGTAAGTTCATAATGACTCTCTTGCCCTGTCACCATCTTTGTTTATAAGCTTTGGGGACCTACAGTCTGTGCCACCCCAAACAGTAAAACCCAATCGCGTTCAACAGTTTGTTACGGTAGAATTGCTAGCACTGATTTGAAAAACAAAACGTAACAGCATTTTTTTGGGCAGTGGTATCTTTTAAGATGTTACTTGGATTTTTGCAGACAGACAACAAGTAGGTAGGATCCGCTCCTGTTACCTCTATTCCTATCAAGCCGCATCTTTCCTCGGAAGGCTCGCCAGCTGCTGTGTCTGGAAGCAGCAAAACTTGTCACATCACCTTGTTGTGTAATCACAGTATTCTCTTTTTAAGAGGAGGAGAGCACTTTTCACATGTGAGGGTCTATTTACAAAACCCAAACATATGTTTTTAATGTTGGTGAGCTTTCCATACAATTAAAGAAATCCATTGAATCCACACGGAAGCGTTTCACACAGCAGGTCCATTAAGCCAAACAGTACTGACCCTTCCAGCTAAACACATGCACATAGCACAATTAACTCGAGCCTGTCCTTTGGCTAAAATATCTGCTACTGGAGTCTGCGAAGTTTAAAAAAAACAACAATCAACCGTCTGTAGGAGTAACGAGACATTGCATTCTCTGGGATATCCGAAGGAAATTATGTCACTAGAAAGCCAGCTAACGGCTAACCCTTGCAAGACAAGATGGAGCTTTCTCAGTGAGGAAGCTGTCTCGTAACAGGTCCCTCGGAGATTTTCTGTCCCTGTCTTTTGAAGCAGGTGCTAGTAGTTACTATGAGATTTAGATTTACCACTGAAACCAGCTGTTACCACTCAAAACCAGTTTGCAGTACAAAGAAAACCACCTCAGTATTTCTAAATGCAAAAACACAAACAGAATTTGAAAGGAAAAAGATCTTGGTTTTATTAGAAAAATAGTGCTTTTCAGAAAACTTTGGCTAAGAGCTGAAAGCCCAGTAATGCTTCTGAGCATCTCGGTCAGGTTTTCAGCTTGAGACACCTAAAAGAAGTGTGTTAAAACTATCAGGCTGAGTACCCACAGCTGGTTCTCATTTCCCATGCTCTGAGTCATGGTTTCTAGCTGGCAGAGAGGAATTGGGGAAGAAGACTGGGCAGCCCTTTGACGAAGACGGAATTACAGAAACTAAAAATAGAAGCGCACATTTCAGAACTAGGTAGACAGTTACCCTGCTAACGCTGACTAGAGAGATGGGAAGGATTTGCCAGGACTACAAGAAATGGAGCAAAAGGAGCACTCGTCTAGCAAATCTGCCTTAGCACAGGTAATCTGGCCCCAAATCCACAGTAATTCCTCCTAGAGCAAGATTGTCTTTCAGACATCTGTTCATCCACGTCCCACGGCTTTGGCCTTCAGATTTCCTGTCCCTCAGCAATTCCATTAGTGCAGCCACCGTCTTAATAACTGAAGAGGTCTGCAGTGACATACTCAGCCACTACAACACACAGCTAGAGCTGACATCTGTGGCAGACTGCCTTGGCTAACCCCCCCTCTTAATTTATATTAAGCC
This sequence comes from Charadrius vociferus, assembly GCF_000708025.1. Taxonomy (NCBI): domain Eukaryota; kingdom Metazoa; phylum Chordata; class Aves; order Charadriiformes; family Charadriidae; genus Charadrius; species Charadrius vociferus. The sequence continues at coordinate 2,725,209 of NW_009648149.1, forward strand.
TCCTCATGAGTCAACAGCATGACACCCTTCTAAGAGCTTTCAAGATTTAGGAAGACTTAGTCTCAGGGCATGAGAGATGTATCAAAATTCCCTGAACCTAAACAGGGTTGAAGTCTGTGAGCGCGGCAAACACACACAGCTGAATACCTTCCATTCCTACATGTGTACACAGTTAATGCTGATCATGATTTGCTTAAAGGTGACGTAAGATGTCCTCTGCGGTGATGGTATGGACTGAATGTGCAACAGAAAGGCTAAGGAGGCACCTGCCTCCTTGGTCTCTAAATCCATGCTTACTTTACCCCAGCAAATACAGATGTCCCACACATGTTGCTAGAATTGTATGAAAGATGTGAACGTCACGTCAAAGAGCAGAGCAGTACAGATGCTGACTTGATTCAAGGGACTTCCTTTCTCTCGTTATGTAGGAGAAGTCCATTATCTCAACTGAACATCTAGATTGTTGGGGTTGGCGATAGCAAAAGTGTGGTAAATGTAGTACCATTTCTGTTGGTCTGAATTGTGGTCCCCCAGTGAAGCTGAGAGAACCCCAAATCAGTCCGGGGAGCAGGGCATTTAGCTGCTGCTGTACTACCGCTGACAAAACCAGCTCCTCGCTGGGCAGCATCACCTGCTGAAGGGTGTCAAAACTGTTCAACTGTGAAGCAATAAGGAGCAAAGGTTTCTGTTTTGGTTTGGTTGTGGCAGCCTTATCTGTGACGTGCCAGACATCTGAAGGAAACCGAGTAACCACAATGATTAACCTGAGGCCAGGGCAGCGATTCAAGCTCTTACCGTGGTCGCTCTCTGTTCCTGATCGCCCCCAGTACCGGCGTCTGCGTTCGGGGCTGTGGGCGTGCCGCTCTATTACCGCTGCTATAAATCGAGTGTTACTAACTGGGAGAGAAAAGAAACAGAACTGGTTTTAAAGAAAGTGCTTTTACTGAATTATATCAGTGGGACAAATCAGGCACGGGGAATAGGCTTTCTGCAAACTAATTCTTCTCAAATGCTACTTTTTTCCAGAAGACCGTCAAGCGACAGAGGCGTAGGAGTAAGGAGACAGTATTTAAATGCGGAAGAGATCATGATCTAGTCGAACTTAATTGCCTTATCTGCTTGGATTAATAGAAGGTAGAGAATTATTGTGCCAATGCTAAAGAACCTGTGGCAGCACTGAAAGCTGTCTCAAAATGAAACTAAAAAGGACCTGGAGAAGCAAGCCATGAAACTCAGATGTGCTTATTTTTCAATCTTTGAATGTTGACACAGTTTCAAATCTTGGGTATTGCTTTAGTTCTGGTTTAGTGAGGGCCCAGAAACAGGGATTCGGTCTGACTCCGGAGCTCTCCCAGAGTTTAGGTGCACTGGCTCATCTTAGAGTACAGCAGTATCATATGCAAAGTGCCATTTTTACCGAACGGCAAAGAAGTACAGGCATCCCAAATCAATGCAGATAACATTTACTGCCACATTTGAAGAACGCACATGCCGGGCTTGGCCTCTGCTTTCCACAGCTGAACGAAGGTAGGAGTTTTCCATACCCTGTGCTGTCACAATTGCAATTTTTAGGCTGATCAGAGATACTTCTGGAAGTGGTCATGATGGGGGGGCGTAAGAGGCAAACCTCCTCCACACATAATCAAGATTAGTCTTCTAAAAGTAAAAAATGTAATTTTTCAGCATGAGACTAAAGGTGCATTGGAAATTACAGTTTGAGTTAAAAGCTTGTTCTGTCATTTTCTGCTGCTAATCAGCACAGGGTTTCCTCATGCATTTTTTAATTCAAGCATATTAAGAAAACAAATAGCTCATTTACTCTTAACCTAAGAGTTTTTACAGCAAAGTGACTTGGTACTTACTGATTCCTCTGTCTTCATGGCTGTCATCATCTCTCTCGTCCCTATCATTTTCCAGGTTCGACATACGCACTGACATTTCTACACACCATTACAAACAGAAAAATGCAACTGTTAAGAGAAAAATTTTGGATCATCTTACTAACGGCTGTCACCCTGGTAAAATAGTGGAAGCACTTTGCGTTACGGGGGGAAGAGATGCAGGCTGAGCTTGGTGTGCTCGTTTTCCAAGACAGATGGGGCTGGAGATTCTAGGAATACGACACACCCCACCTCCCCCTGCAAGGAACAGACTTTAAAGTTTTGAAGAAAGTGAACTGATTCAAAATAGAGGCAGGGTCTAACCAAATTTAGAGGTAATTAGCCCTGATCACACTTCTCACCTCTGCATCTTTCTACCAGTACCCTTTCTCCCAAACAAAGCTTTGTCTCTCAGACTTCAGTGGTTTTATCTATTTATGTACAGATATTCCATGAACATCACATGGACTGGAAGCAGGGAACGCAACCAAAAAAGACATGTCCCAGACAGCCCGAGCAGAAAAGCTATGAAATCTATAATACTCCCAAAAGCACCACTCTTGTGCAGAAATAAATGTATGTGATCAGCGTGCTATGACAAGGTCCAGAAAGCTGTGAAGTTGGGCTTATCATTTTAGCTCTAGAAAAAGTGTAACTTCAGCTTCCTGACAAGAACTGCACGTTAAGGGTTCGGGGCACTCTCCTCAGGCAGCAGCAGGTCTGGCTGCACCCAGGAGAGGGCAGCAATACACAAGCACCCTGGACGAGACCTGACTTTTATAAGGGTTGGCAAAAGGGAAATACAATGGGGTGAAGCATTGAAACAAAACCAAGGAAAGAGGGTTTGGATTTTTTTTTTTTTTGCTTGGTTGGTTTGGTGTTTTTTTTTAGTTTTGGGATTTTGTTTTTGTTTTTAATTCCCACTCTACTATTTCCCTCTCAAGAGTTATCAGCTCACCCTGGGCAGCCAAAGGTGACATGTGCTGGTGGCTCCTCCGATGTATCTGGTGGCGATACGCGTATACTGCTAGGACAAGCACCATAATGCAGCCCATAATGCCTCCAGCCACTGGGCCGACCGGTGCACTCTTGATCATGTTCAGAGTGATTACCTCATCTCCTAAATCAAAAGGGACAAAACAGGGGAAAAACCCATAAATGCTGTGCAAAAAGGTTTAAATCAATGTCTCTGAAGATTAGAGAAGATCTTGAAGGCTTTCTGGGTGCTCATCTGCACACACGCAGGACAGCACACTTTAAATAGGAGAAGAAATTCAGAGAGGGTACATGTTAAAGACAGGAACGTATAGCTACACTCAGCTTACACATCAGTATTTTCCAAAATGTAATACCCACAACAGGCCTAACGCAGCTACTTTACTGCTTGAGGCACTATTTATGCCAATTTACCACTAGCATAAGAGACAAACATGTTATGTGCAGCATGCTCTGACGCTGAAAGTGCATGTTATTGAATACAAACAGTTAAACGCAGCATCTTGTCAGACAGGCAGAGTTACCTATTGCTCCCAAGTCATCCACGTAGGGGCTCTTGGCTCCCACAATGCCACCGAAGCATTCCTTCTGAGGGGCACAATAGGACTTGTCCAGATGGGTCTTCCCGTCACTGTCGACCATACACCACTCGCAGTCCAACACACCAAAGCAATCCCTGAGAATTAAAAACGAAAGAAGACCATATTTACTTTCAAGTTCAACACTTCTCGTTTGCCATAGCTCAGTCTGTTTTAGAATCACGAGACAGAGGGAGGCCAAAATTATCCATAAACCCTCACATACGTAACGTTTGGCCACAAAAAACTTCTCATTAAAATGCTGAAGTACCACAAGGGAAGTTAAACAGGGAAGCTGCATCTTCAGCATGCATCTTCCAAATCTGTTTTGCTTTGTTTTTTTCTCCATCACTCAGCCTGAGCAAAGGGAGAACTTCCCACTTGTAACTCCTCCAATAAGACATTTCTCAGCACGGTGAGGTCTGACTATGGTTCCACCCTTTTTCTGCAATCCTCTGGAAGATGGAAGAAAGGATTTGGGAAGTCTGGTCAGAGCACGATATGTTCTAGCAATCTCAGTCCCCTGGAGACTGCTCGTAACTAGCAAAAAATAAATAAGCCCTCAGGCTTCTCTTCGTAATGCCAGGAGTGGAACAGAGAAGCAAGAAACTAGAATCTGACAGGCAGCTACCGTCCCTGATGTGCTCCGAAGTCACCACCGCAAAAGTGCTGTCTACTTTCTGTGAACCCTTTAGTCCACACATGCTTCCAGAAGGCAGAAACATAGCAGCATTATCCATTTTGCCAAGAGAAAGAATTCATTCTTTTTTCAACAGCAAATCCTCCACTTGCACAACCCTCGGTTCTCAGACTCACTAAGTGTGACGAGGAAGCCATTTGTTTGCTATTAATGGTGTGACTCAAACGGGAACACTGAGGTCTTCTGTTTCTGCACTGCAGCATAATGTCATCAGTGGTGTGCGCTGTAGTATCTCATTCTGGCATCATACTTCTTTTTTCTTCTTTTTTTTTTTCTTTAAAAAGTGTAAGGAAGAGCTATTTTCACTAATTATTTCAAGAATGCAGTATATTTTGAGGGATGGAGAACGCCACCTTACCCGCTCTCTGTTCTCTGATTGCACTGAGTGTTAATACACTGCGGGAGAGCATCCTGCAGGCTCGGATCGATTGCTGTGAAAGTCATTGGCTCCTGATGAACTTCACAACTGGGATTCCTATGTTGGGGCAAAAGGTAAAGCCTGTATTATAAAAGTAGTCAAAGCACAATCCTTGAAAAACATCATTTTTACCTATGACATATCATCTGTTTAATTATACTAAAAATACTATCTATTCTATCCTGTATCACCTGTGAGTTAGCATAAACAATTAATTAATTTTGTTAACTTCTGTCACACGCTGTTCCATGAAGAGGTTGGTTCTCACCTGCTTTCGGCGTTAGTGAGGTTGCCGGTGCATTCATTTACCTCCAGAGGGCACTCACAAGGGCACTCACATTCGTTCTGTTCCATTCTGCAGGGGCAGAAACCAGAAAAAACCCATCAGACGTTGCGCCGTGATTTTAGCCCCACGGTGCAGCTCCGTAACAGCAATTTGCTGTGGAGAAGGCTGTTCAGTAACCTTCCTCCTTCCCCCAGGAGCACAGGGATTGCTCTAATCTGCACTGGGACTGAGGACAACGTAGTAACATCCGCTCTGATCCATTACCCAACCCATGAAATTTAAAAAGCAGACAACCTCTGGACAAGTCTCAGATCTTGATGCAAGGATCCTTCTTGCCAGTGCACCAAAAGAAGTGATGATACTGGTGTAAGCAAAATCTGCAAGCACTCCTCAATGAAAAACTACATCAATCCACATAAAATCACAGGTATTGATAGGCCAGAACAAAGGTCCTGATCCACCCATAACCGCTCCTGAGAAACTGAATCTGTCATGTTTTTTAACATCATCCACCCAAACACATCAAGAACAAACTACCCTGTGTTTTAATCCACTGACAATATGGCAAAGGATTAGAGGTACGCTAAGTCCCCATGCCTCTTACAAACAGCACAGGTAAAGTAATTATGTTGGTTTCACTTCAGTTTTGCACTGCATGTTTTCATTGAGCTTATGAAGTAAGTATGTTTTTATAAACCTTGAATCAAAAGGAGGGCAGAAGTAACTGCCTGGACCAGCCCGTTCATTTCCCATCCCCTGCTCACCTGTGGCAGTTGAGGCAGAGTCTGTCTACCATGCTGCAGGCACAGAACGCAAGCGAATCGCAGGTCTCGTTGACGATTCCCACGAAGGCGTTGGTGCCCGGGATTCTCGTCAGCCTGTACTTGGAGCAGTGACTGCCGTGCACAAGGTTTGTCAGATCCCCCTAGGAAAAAAACAAACAGTGTCAACGGTGTTGCAAGAAACCTGTTAGTTTTGGGAGCTGAAGACTCCCCCATCGAAGGAAACCTACAGAGCTGAGGGAACACAAATGCATGGGAGCACTGCCTTCACAAGTAAGAGGCTTATAAAATTGTTTATCAACCTGTTGAGTTTTGCTTCCAAGCTACTGCTGGGTGGAAAGACTTTGCTGGAGACAGAAAAAAAATATGCTTAGCTTGTAAACATTACAAGATGTGGCAGCGGCGTTGAGCCCGATATGCCGCCGACAGCAGGTTCCATTTCACTCCTTCGCATCGCTCACCGACCCGTCCCCTCTGTGCCAGTCATCGGTGACCTCCGCAGAGAGGCTCCGCTCTGACGGGGAGGCACCATCACAACTTGTTGAAAAATTCCTGGCACATGTACTATAAAAACCAGCTGTGATCTGTTTGGTAGGCAGACTCATTCCTGATTCCTATTTGCATGCCACAATCTTAAGTTTTTGCTCTGTCCTATACAATTTCCCTTACAGTAATACGCTTCTC
>NW_009648149.1:2731585-2762636 GCF_000708025.1 Charadrius vociferus
GACATAACTTTCAAATATTTTTGACACTCATTTCCCACCTTCTCCTCCCAGTAATAATTGAAAAGTATTATTTAAGGAGCAGCTTCTCCCACAGAGCTTAACATCTCTTGAATAATTCTGCAGTGATCTTGTCAAGGGTGGATCTGCAGCACTGCAATCGGCATTCACAGCGCAGCGAGAGACAATAGCCCCTGGCTTAGACCTCTCGGCACAAGAGGAAGGTCACACGTGACCCACGGGGACCGCAGAGCACTCACATCTCCCAAGACTGCAGTCTGACAAACGATACTCTGCGAACGCTCATGCAAGTTGCATCAGTAAATGCATTTATTTGGTCACCTAGCTAAAAGAAAAGTTATTAGAGACCTTTACTACCCGTGTAGTAGTGACACTGGTCGGAGTTGCAAGCCAGAGGTCAGGTCAGAGGATCCAAAGCAAAAAATCCCAACTATTGCCAAAAAGTCCTCACCCAACGACCAAGAACTTGTTTTCACGATGCTGGATGAGACTTTGCAGACATCAACCACAGCTGGCCAGCGATCACATCCCTAATCCCTTGTATGTCAACTGACTCCTCGTGCGAGCACAGTTTGTGCAGTCCAGATCGCTGATTTTGTGTTTGGAGAGGGCGAAGGGAGGCCAATCCACACGGAGGGCTGGCTCCCAGCCTCGGCTGCTGAGCCTGGCAAGGATTCGCGTTTCCACCAAAAGAAACCCAACCCAACCAAAGTACATTCAAAAGCAAAATAAAACAGAAAAACACACTTACCACTAAGCTGGTATTAAATTTATAAAACCGCTGAACCGTTCTGTCACTGAAGCTGTTGCAGAGGTTTTTCTTGACGAAGTTTGGGTGGTTCAGAATGTCATTTGCTACCAGAGGCTCCTAAGTGAAAACCAGAGGATTTTATGCTGTTAAAATCAGACACAAATAGCAGCTTCTCTACAGTCCTTACCAGCTCAGAAATCAGAAAAGGAAAAACCACGGAAACCAAGAAAAAAGGAGGCAGACCTTGTGCGTAATGTGCTGTTGCTCCACTGGCGCATGTCCTTTGGGATCGATGAGGGTTGGGTGTGCCACAAGGTACCCTCTGTCCTCCATGATGAAGCACCTGCCCACAACAAACAAAGCAGAGAGCTCCCATTAGACTTCCTCGGGCTTTAGAAAAATACGGTGAAATAAAACATGATCTTAAATTTACAGCTAGAGGAAGAATTTTTAAAGGCTTCCATTTATTAAAATAACAGGGCCATTAAGCAAATGTCTCTGAAGAATACATCGAGTATTTCCCTGAAGCTTTTAAATCTGTTACTGTTACAGCAAGTCTGGACTACAGAGACCTTGAAAATGGAACCAATTAGAAACAGAACGGAAAACTGATCAGTGCATTGTCTCGGCTGATCGTGGCAGATCCAGAAATAAATTAAGCATAATCACCTTGGAAGGCTTTAACAGTTTATTAATCTACTATGCTGCTAATTAAACAGAGATTTCACACTCATTTAATGACCTCCTGCCTTAGAATTCAATTTTATCGGGGAGATAAATCACCCCTGTTTCATTCTCAGCCTTCCCAACCTTTCCTCTCCCTTTTCGGCTCTTCCCATTAGTTTCCCGTGTGATCTCAGAGAAATTATGTTGGATCTGTTCCTCTATTTGGAAACCAGTGTGCTGCGAGGTTTTAATCCGTAATGTTTTCGGCCTCTCCCGTTTCCATAGCCGCAGACAGCCGCGCTGGGGAAGGCGGAGGAGCAAGCGGCACTGGGGACGGCACAGCCTGCGCCAAGATCAAGAGAATCGGTGGCCACAGAAGGGAGATGGGAGGAGGTTAATGCGGCCACTCAGTGCTCCCAAAGAGCTCAGCGGGGGAGCAGCCACGTCCCCCGGCGCAGTGGGGCTTTGGCTGGGCCCCGCAGCTGCGCCGCTGCCCCGGCCTCCTGCCTGGGGCCAGCGGACACTTCGGGCGGCTTTAAACTCTGCGATTCCCATGGCAGTCTGCAATGTAAAGCTCTACCTACATCGGCTCACGGAGGAAGGGAGCGGATATAATTAAAAGCAATCGGTGCAGAATAGATGGGACTATACGCTTTAGGTATACAAAGGAGCCACACAACTTCTTAGTTGGATTTTTGTTACTGCCCCAAACTGGTTTGGGTTTTGTATTAGAAATTCCTGTTGCGATGTTGCATTTTCTCTTTTTTCTGAAACACGCTATTGGGAGCAGGAGAACAAGTAGGCTTGTGATTACCCCAGAATGACAGCAGAGGGAAAAAGCTTAGTGGAGATACATTAAAAAACCCCAAATGCCTGCCAGATAGAGCAGTCGTCTCTTAGTACCTGCGTGCATTTACGGAGAGGCTATAAGCATTAGATCCGGCTTCTTCGTTAGAATGGTCTAACAAAGCATTTAACAATATGCTTGAAATTCCTCATTTAGGAAACGTAGAAACAGAATAAAGCATCTGACCCTGTTGATTATTAATAGTTTTTAACTGGGGGGCGGGGGAAGGAATGCTAAACCAGAAATCCTGACTGTTTTTCAATACACCATAAAATACATAAAAAGAAATAGCCAAACTAAACCAGAAAAGAACTGGGAGGATGACAGAAAACCACTTCCCTCCCCAAATTTAAGGTTTAAAAACAAAGAAACAACAATGCCTAAACCATGTTATCAAGTTACTCCAGATACAAACCAGTCTCTAACCCTGCCCCCACATGTGATTTTTTAAATTGTAAAGAGGTACAATTAAGATACACATAGGTCTAGATAAAATTAGATACTCCAGATGAAATCAGACTTCTTCTGACTAGTGCTGTGCTATGTATTTCTGAGAAAAGTATAGCAAAAGTATATTTTAATAATCATAGTTAAAATAACTAGAGATAATACATCATTACTGTATTACATCATACAGTACCTAAATAGGTAAACTGAAAACAAACAGAAGAGAATGAGAAGTGCGTTCATTTAATACAGAATGGTTTTTTGCTCAGGATTTCAATGAAGTCTAAATATGACCAAAACCTCAGTTATTTTCCACTTTTGTATTCCTGCAGACTGTTTCCTTAGCTGATGACAGTTTGATCTTGAATAACAAAAGTCCACATAATCTTTGTGAGAAGAACAAGCACAAGTTTTAGTGGAAACCAGAGAACACATGTTGCAAGTAAGAGAATCCTAGAATAAATTAAGGTGGAAATTACCTTGGGTCATCTGGTTAAAGCCGAGGGGGGCGGGGGGAAGGCTTTAGATATTTATTGCCTGGAAGGAAGGGCTTACCTTATTTTGTTTCCTCCGTCTTGGTTACAAACTGGCAGCAGGTCCATGAGAACTTTGTAGAAGTAACGCAGGGTGAAGTCAATGCCCATTACTGCCACTGAATGTCCTGAAGACATCTGTGCACTGCAAAGAAGGGAGGAAAAAAAGGAAAAAGGCTTTCATGGCTCTATTAATAATTAATATTTTAATTACTCCGTTCCCTACTTGAAAAGGGGACCAGCTTCCCTGGCATATAAATGGCCAGCTCAAATCCACACCTCCACACTGCAGCTCAGCGTTAGGACCTGAACCTCTGCTGGGAGGACAGGCTGGGAGAGTTGGGGGGGTTCAGCCTGGAGAAGAGAAGGCCAAAAAGGGGAGACCTCAGAGCCCCTTCCAGTGCCTAAAGGGGCTCCGGGAGAGCTGGGGAGGGACTCTGGATCAGGGAGGGGAGTGATGGGACGAGGGGGAATGGTTTTACACTGAAAGAGGGGAGATTTAGATGAGATATGAGGAAGCAATTGTTGACTGTGAGGGTGGTGAGCCCCTGGGGCAGGTTGCCCCGAGAAGCTGTGGCTGCCCCATCCCTGGAGGTGTTCAAGGCCAGGTTGGACGGGGCTTGGAGCAACCTGGGCTGGGGGGAGGTGTCCCTGCCCAGGGCAGGGGGGTTGGAACTAGATGGTCTTTAAAGTCTCTTCCAACCCAAACTATTCTATGATTCTGTGATATGAACCTGCCATAGAAATTTTGCTAAATCCCTAAAATTCCAAAGTGTCGGAGTGATTATGAATTTCAGCCAGAAAAAAAAAGCTGCCCAAGCTACAGGCATGAATACGGTTACCTTGGACCAGGCAACGAGGTGGCATTTAGGTGCTGGTTAATAAGCACCGTGTTAAATGCTTCAAATCACATCCTACAGGCCAGTTATCCCTGCTCGCTGGAATTAAACAGTAGTAACTCATGTTAACCTGACACTGCCTCCCACTGCCTACAGAGGGCCAAGTGACATTTCAAACCATTTCACTTAAATGTTCTGATTCAGTATCTTTCCCTCATGTGGGGCAACCATAAAATAAACGTTTAGGGAAAGGGCAGAACCCCGAGTCTCTATGGATGCTCATCAGCATCACTGCAGTATTTCACCCATGTTGGAAATGTGCTTGTGTTCCTATTTTTACACACCAGTTCAGGAATATACACAGTTGCCTTAGCAACCGATACCTCAAAGACCGACAAAACAGTCTCAGTCTGATGTATGGAAGTGTATATTCTTACAGCTCTATAAAGGTAAAAAAGCGCTACTTTCACTTAGTTGTATTGTTTTAACTTTCCTCACCATCCGTGAAGCAATTGCAAGTGCTCTCCTGGCAGAAGCACAGTCTTGACATTTGGCTGAGCAGTTTGGATGCTGGAAGCTCCAAAGAGAAATTATATTCTATTTATGTTGTTATTTTTCCAAAACTTCCTATCCTGGCAAATTCCCACCTTCCCCTCAGGAGAAACATCCAGATACTCAAAACTTTCTGAATCAAAGCACTTGAACTAAGGTGCAAATCCCCATTGGGCAGCAGAGCAGCGACGTTCTAGAACAAAACACTTCTAATATAATAATAGAGTAAAATACCTAATGTTTATTATGGCGGGTTATGAAAATGATTATACGATGCGGCAGCGTGCAGCAGCCTGAGGCTGGACCAAATGACCAGGGGATCCCCGTCTCTCCTGCTTCTCAGAGATCGCTCCCTGCAGCACTGGGGTGGCACGGCCAGACCGGGATACCTCTCACCCCGAGGGACACAAAACCATCGGCTCAGCCTCAAATCATGGGGCGTGCTATTTTGCACTTAATGTGGGCTTTACGCTGACGACAAAGGAGACGTGTTTGACTTGCTACTTTTTAAAATTTACTCTTTTAAATAGGAATAAAAACATTTAGAAGAAGAAGGTAACTGAAGGGCACAGCTGGACTGTACAAAGTAGAGGCTGCTGGCAATTCCCTATCCATATAAAACCAGCTCAGCTTACTGGACTGAAGCTTGTCTGCTTTTAAAGAGGTACAGTGAAAATGTAGTAACATCTAATTTATAGACTTATAAATACAGATTCTGGAAACCTGCATTTAATTTATTTTTAACATTACCCATTTCGTGGAGAAGGAATGGGAAAAAACATGACAGTGAAGCAGCCCAGATACATTTAGCTGTATGTGACAAGGCATCAAGCTGCGAAGTTACTGTTCTGTCCTAACAGACAAAAAGCCGTCAGGAATGCTGTAAATGTTTTAGCTTCATTTTTAAGCATTAAATCCTTCTAGTTTGCCAGCGCAAGCTGTATTAAATAACCTCTTGCATGAATCTTCTATTCCCAGCCTCCAAAAAAGAAGACGTACATAAAATGGGAATGAGAGATAGATAAGTGTCAGTTCCAGATAAACTAATGTTATTTAAACCCACACAGCAGTTCCTAACACAAGTATACCTCTTAACTCTACTGATTCCTCCCCCACCCCTCTGTTTTGTTGTTTTGCATTTTTTTAACTAAGACCTCTTTGGGGATTATAACCGCATGTGATTATGAGCTTTAGAGGTCATATTTACCCAGGAATCACACTCACATCTGCCAAACTTTGTTTAACGGTTCTTTAATCATGTTCTAATAACCCACGCGAGCTTTAACTTCTTAAAGCTAACTGAACCGTCGCTTGCTAGATAAAAATCAGAATTTTGATTAAGTGCACTTCTCTTCTTACAAAAGTGCTTATTTCCCTTAAGTGAATTCCTCTGTGAGGAGCACCATGCAGGCATTAGGCCTGATAATACTCCTGCCAAAAAATTCAGGCAGATGTCCTTCGGTGGGAAATCCCAAACAAAGCCGAGACGCCTCTGAGAAGAGCAGAAAAGCAGTGTCCCGAGCTCTGCTGGCTTTGTGATCTCTATTTACCAGCACAACGTTAGCAGTTACCTTTGTACTGGTGGGGCTTAGATGGAGAGTGTGCAGAAGCCACATGCTCAGTGAAAATCTTGGAAGAGACTCCATGTGAGAAAAAAACCCAAGTAACTACCATTTCTGAAACTTGGGAGAGCTTATGCTGGAAAGGTTTATTACGTATTCTATAAACTGACCTCCTTAAAGAGCCTACACCTCCAACCAAACCTCAGCGTTAGGCTGGGGGCCTGGCCAGGAGGGAGCTGAAACAAAGTCTGCTCCTCCAGGAAAGGGTCATTCCAGTACGGACAAGAAGCTCATAGAGAGACTGACTCCGCTTCTCCTGGTGGCAATATTCGCTGTACTGATAGTAAAGGAAACATCGAGATTCTCTTGGTCAGCTTTGAATGAAGAAACATTAGAATTTCCTCTTTCCTTTTTTCAAGCCACAGAAGACTAATTAACAAAGAAAATGCTTCTTCCTATATGCATATAACGTTCATTTGGGTCTTGATCCCAAAGGCAGAGGCTGCTGTTTCCACACTGATTTGTCTCCTGCCATCCTGCAAGGGCAGCCGAAGGTTTACAGGCCTTGTTCTTACTCCTGTCCAGAAGTGCTGAATTTAAACAGCCCAGGAGAGGAGCTCCCCCAATTCCTGGAGTACAGAGAGAGCTTTAATTAAAACAATCTTGTGGACTGAGCTCCATTTGCAGTTAGTTAGATCTGCTTTCACCTCTTATTCCCTTCCAAACATCACCCTGGTGTGTACGGCTTCAGAAGTGTGAGTAACTTCAGGAAATTTAGGGATTAGCTGTCTTGGTGAAAAAGTCTTTGGCTACCAGCAGAGAGGAAACATATTCCAAACCGCCTAATGAAAGCGATCCCTCTCCTCCTCCTAGGTCCTTGTCTTGCACACTTGACATCTTATGCTCATCAGGAGCACATTCTCACTACATGCTGTTATTATTCATATATCAATAAAGCTACAGAATGTAAACCTATTCATATGACACAGATATATTTATTTATTTTTTTTTTACACAAGGTTGTATTACATTTCATCCAAAGCACTTTAAAAACAGGTTTGGGTTTCAGTTCTTGAACACACAGGAGTCACTCAGCATACTTCTCTCCCGGCTAAAGCACATCTTGATAATTAAGAGTATTCTTGCTTGACACAAGCCTCAAAACACAATTTACCTGGAAGAATGGACTGTGTGACTGATCGTAACGACGTAGCCTGCCCCTCCAACGTCTAAGTAGGGACCAGTAAAGGTAATTAGTCCTGGATTAGCCACTGCATGCAAGTACCTAAGGACAGCCAAAAGAAACACTCACAATTAATGAAAAAGGGTTACTGTAAACTTTAAGACAGTATCCTTGATTTTTGCAGAAACACAGACAAACGTCGAATTCTGCACACTGTGACCAATGTGCTACCAAATTAACATTTCTTAATATTAAACAAGTACCTACGTATGATTAGGACCCAGACCTAAAACAGACTTGTTCAATAAATGGTTCCTCAGTACGTACAACTGCATTTAAAAAGCTCAGTTTACTTCTGCAGAGGATACATTTAATGTCATTGTAGATAGTTTTCCCCAGAAAAACGTTATGACTTAGTGCCAGCGGAGTCTCAAACTCAAAGCAAACGCTGGCAAAATTATGATGTTGCAAACGCAGGAGAAAGGACGTCCTATAGGCAGAATTCACATGTGAAAATCTGGAAGGATGTCAGAAAGTGGTTACAAATTACAATCTCTTTCAAAAGTTACTGTCAGCATGTCAAATATCTTCCTACGGTCATAAGAAGGTTTATAAAACATTCCAACTGTTGGAAACATGGCTGCATATGAAAAATCTGTTACTTTGCTTTCCCGCACCCCAGTATACTAACGCACGAGTCTGGACTGCACTGTGCAAGTGACTGAATTCTGCTTTTCGACTGTGCTTTGCTTGTATTTCTCTCCAAAACACTGCCGTTTGGCTTTATATAAAAAACAAGACACTATGGCATGCTGCACATGGAGGCTTTTTCAAAACCACAGTTTGAGAAAAATCAGTGAAGTGTAAAAGCAAAAAAAAAAAAAGAACTCCTCCCAAAACCAATAATGAAAATAATTTGAGAGCTTTTAAAATGGAGACAAGGGATTGTAAAAGTGCATTTGGTTAATTTACAACATGAACGCACCCTGTTTATCTCACTACAAAAAAAAAAAAAAAGCGCAAAATTCCATCATTTCATCTGTCAGCAAAAATGTAAATAACAACAAAAAGGAAGAAAGGCTGAAGAAAAGCTCATCAGTAGCTACGGTAATGATTTTTTCAGGGAAAATATGGGTCAGGAGAGCTCCAGCATGGCCATGGAGCAATTCAGAGCCTTCCTGGTACAGCTGGAGGGTCGGGACCCGGCGCTGGCTCCTGCCTTTCCCAGTGTCTCTATGTGGCAGCACCTGGCTGGCTCCTTTCAACAAAGCACGCGCGTCAAAACACACTCCAGGGCGCTCTCAGGCTCTCATTTGTGATGTATACAAATATTTTCCTAAATCAGATGTTAGTGCATAATTAAGAGCGCACAGTTGAGCCAGCAAATTCCTACTCTAAGTTAGCGAGGAAACCCGCTGTAAACAAACAAACAAAAAGACTAAAACATTAACAACCAAAAAACGGCACAAGGAGCTGAAAACGCTCCCACATTAGCTAATCCCTAAAGGGGATGCTCATTTTCTGAATATTTATATTCCCATCTGCCATAGCAGGGATACGAAACAGAAACTATCACTTAAAATTAAAAGGGTTGAAATCAGAACCAATAAAGGTTTTAACTAGCTGCATTTAAGCACCGAGCCTTTTACCCACGATGAAAACATTTCTTGTTAAGCAGTTTATAGCTGGCCGTAAGAAACCCCAGGCTATGAAATCGATACCAAATATTTTCCTTATCGCCCTCCAAGATTATCCAAAGCTTTGATAACGGGACCCTAAAAACTCACCATTGTCTCCTGGTGGGATCAAATGCTTTGTCCATGAGGGAACCGGGGTAAATTCGGAGCACCCCATTGGGGGTTGCTATGTAACGGCGCACAATATAACTGTTCAGGCTACTCATTTCCATTTGTGTCATCCATTCATCTGTGACGTGACTGGTAGCCATTACTTCATTTCTGACAGAGAACTGCAAAACAAAGGCGGACCTAGCAGGGTTCCTCTAAGGCTTGCATGAAAAGATAATAAGCTGCTCGCGGGGTTTCCTAAAGAGCGATCAGAGATCATCTAAACTCAATTACTTGTTTAAAGTCTTCTCACACCAGACGGATCTGGCACATTCCAAGCAAAGGAAAAGCTTATTATAATGAAATATTGTCGTCGTTATCTCTGCAGCTTTTAGAGTTTGTTTTTTTACTTTACATAAATATAAATACTGCTCTGCTTGCACACAAAATAGAAATTTCTCATTTATATGCTTAAGAACACAAAGATTTCTGCAAAGAATTTATGGTAGCTTTAATTTTTCGGGTGTTTATTTCAATAGCTGCTTATCAACTTCCCCCCCCCCCCTCTCGGGGCAGAAGTCCTCACCCTCCTCTCTCCACTCTTCTGGGCCTTGAAGCCCAGTGCCATCTCTCCAAGCATGGGAATACCACTCCAAACCGCCACTCCAGAACCCCACGAGCATCAGGAGGTCAATGTTTCAGGTAGTCCCCTCCAGGATGAAGGCGTGGGATGTGAGGAAACCAGAGTCTCCAGGGCTGAGCAGAGCAGTCGGCAGCGAGGACATACCTTAAGGCCAGGATTGGCAATCAGGCGCGTGTTGTCACTCAGGTACGCTGTGTAGTGCTCCACCATCCGCTTCGTCTCGGGCTGGCTGAGATGCTCGTATGGAGAAGAGAAGCTGCCCGCAGAGAGCATTACCGTAGGGCTTTCTAAAAATAGCAAAATATGAGAAAGTTAAGGACAATGAATTGTACATATCGCAGAGTAAACACATTCGTCCCACAAAAGGGTATCCTCCGCCTGTTTCTCCACTCTCCCACACTTCAGGATGCGAAGCGCGCAGCTCCTTCAGGTCACGGGTGGACTGTGGGCGAGGGCAGGAGACGTGAAGTTCCCCATCCAAACCAGAGCGCTTACCAGCACAGCTTGCCTCCCCAGGCACTGACAAAACTCAGGTTGCACATGAACTACCTTTCTTACTTCAAAATACAGAAGTCACAAAGTTAGTCCGCTGACTCTGACCTCCACGTGTTATTTGGTAGACTTTACCGTCCTTGTTCTCAAAGTCTAAACAATTTCTGAATTATTACTTTTTGAAGGATTACACAAGCTGTTTTCCCTTAAGAAAAGATTTTCTGCTAAAGAAGTAAAAATTAATTGTCCGCGTTTAGGTTAGATATGGCAGAAGAAAATGAGAACGAGCACTTTCAGTTACAGATAATGAACAAACAGAGAATTAAAAGCGCAGAAGAGGGAGCTTACCAATAAAAGTGTAGCTGTCTGGGGTGATTTTCAGACCAGACTAGAAAGTAAATTTTCATTGCACAGAAACTGAAATACCCAACAGCTTTTTCTTTTAAAAAGAAAAATGATTATGATGATGCAGGGCTGAAGTTTGAGAAGAATGCCTTTTCTGAATATTTGACCCATGGAACCCAATTTCCCCATGTGTAATGGTCTCCAGAAAAAAAAATTTCACTGGAGTATGTGAAGTGTTCTGCTTTTATTCACATTCCTCTAAAGCACATCACCATACATCCAGCAACCAGATGTACTGCAGTCATCACTTACGAACTTCTATTATAGTCCTTCATCTGCTTCCCAGACCAAATACTCTGATGCGACTGCATTTTGCTTTGCATGAAGTTTTTCCACTTGTCAGCTAAGTTTTTTGGATATTTTCCATTTATATCTTGTCTTTCTGGATATAAGATAATCAAGGCTAGGCACCACATTAAAGAGAAAAACCCCTGTATTTTAAACAATTGGCAAAGCAATTTCCATAGGGTTTGTCAAGTTCCTCCAGTCTAATCTCACCTAGCTATTTGTGGCACTGCGATATAGCTAAAAAAATATCACAACTGTGCTGCTAATCCAGCATGAGTCCTTCAAGCCTTGCTACAAACAAAAGCACTTAATTCAGAACTTCTTATAATATAGCACAGATTTTAGCAAAACCCCCAAGATTAATACTTATATATGAAAGCTTGCAACTTATGATGCTTATATAAGAAAACCTCTCTGTCTTTAGGATATATTATGTTTTTAACGTTCTCTATCCTTTCCAAACACTAGAACTTACACTGCTATGGAGACTCTCCCTCTTTCAAGTAATGTCTGAGCAACTACTGAAATTAGTCAGATGGAGTAGAATCAGTTTAGCTTATCAAAAGCAGGAACGCATCAGCGACTTGAGAATTTTTAAGCAGGTAAGGAGCGTCTGGAAACCATCACACCACAGGAGTTCTCAGCTTCACCCGACATACATAACTTCTGACTTCACATGGATCGATGGTATTAAATGCTTATGGCAGCAAAAAGCTTGCATAAATCCAAAGTCAAAAAGCCGTCCTGCGCGACTGGCCGGGACTTCATCCTACTTATGTTCTTTGTCAATAAGCTGCTTTACAGCCAAGAGAACAGAACTTTGTTTTAAGCTTGGTGAGACAAGCTCACTCTGTCCCTGCTCCACTTGCTGGGAACTTGATCAAGCAAGACTCACAGTGCGTTTATCTCGTGCTCTGATGAGCAGTCCCACCGCATTCACCCATGCAAGAGCTCACCATTGAGCAGGGTAGCTATGATCAGGGAAGAGCTATAAGAAGGTAACAGCTGATTAGAAAACTCAGGCTTGGCAATAAAAGCCTCTCAAAAGGAGAGTATTTCCAGCGTTTTGTAAAAAGAGATTTACTTTCTGCTGCCACACTCTACGGAAACATGCACGAGGTGGTCAAGAGGAACGGTAAGAAAGCTTTACCCAGGGTCGCCAGCTGCTTGAAGTGCAGGCAGGCGTTCGGCTGGCCCAGCAGATCCAGTCGATGATACAGGAGCTTGCTGCTGGGGACAGTGTTGAGATTCTTCAGCTGTTTAACAGGTATTTCCGGCTGTATTACCACCACACACAGAATAAAGGATGTGTCCTGGACCTGAAAAACATGAGCAAGTCATCAAACAGAAAGAAAAAGGTGGACTTACAGAACTTATTTTCTATCTAGCATCCCTGGAGGTGTTCAAGGCCAGGTTGGACGGGGCTTGGAGCAACCTGGGCTGGGGGGAGGTGTCCCTGCCCAGGGCAGGGGGGTTGGAACGAGATGATCTTCAAGGTCCCTTCCAACCTAAACCATTCTATGATTCTATGATTCGTTCTCTTTCTTTAATTGCCCATCTCATCTAGCTGCGGAAGGCAGAACCACACTTTACCACACTCTCAAGGATCACAATTCCCACTCTCTCTGAAAACAGACAACTCCTTTTCAAAGAAGCTAATCTGGACTCGATCCTACAGAAAACAGAGAGGAGGACTGTGCAGATAAACCTTTCAAGCCATATCGGTCTCCATGCAGGGCCAAGACTTGATTACAGCAACTCGGCTCCACACAGCCACGTTCCACTCTGTAACTACCCTGTATGTATTGAAGCCACTAAGTTGTACAAAAAGTACTTTTCCGCAGTCTATACACAAAATAAAAATATTTAGTTTTCAGGAAAAAAGACTGCATTAAAACCTTCATTTTGTTCCTCCATTTGCAGTCATTTCTAACACTGGTGGATAGTTTTTGAGGTGTCATTAACAGAGGAGAGGCTTCAGGTTCACAGCTGATAAAAAACATGGACAAATCAACTCTCGAAAACGAGATTTTATCATTGCCACTCTTAATTGTGTGCTGCATGTGTCACATGGTTTACCAGTTCGTATATGTTAAGGATCCTACAGTACATCAGACTAGCAAACCTTGGAGTTGCCCAGCTGCTCTGCAAGAGTGTTTGATATTTAACGTAGCATTACAACATTAGAAAATTAGCTCCAGACACCCTCCTATGTGAATTCCTGTTACACAATGACAGATTTAATCTCTTAAAACTGCTCAGCTTAATCTTTTAGGTTGGATTTAACTTAATACTGTGAAATGATCCACAAGTACACTCCTAAGTTTGCTGGCACAAAAAAGTAGCCAATTATTTCTGGCATCAGTGAAATTCACCTGGATTATATTTAACCTTAGATTCCATTTTAAACCCTGGGTCAAGATTAGTGTTCAGATATGTTCAGAAGTTAAACTGAAGAACGGAAGACAGCTGCTAGAAGCTCTCCAAAGCTCTTACAACTGGTAATATAGCCTCTTGCATGTACATGGTACGCAGTTTCAATGAAAGCTTCAATGTAACTAATGTTTGTAAGAAAAGCGTTCAATTACAGCAAACGTCATTACTGGCTACTGATACCGCTCTGAAACAAGATAGTATCAGAGCGAGAAGCTGAAATTTTCCCAATTACATTAATTAATGGATCGTATTACTCTGCCCCAAACATAACAACAGTATTAAGCAAAAGAATGACTTAATGCTAACCACTGCCTCAGCACTGTATTCAGATACCTACCTCTGGTAGGTATTTATGTGTCACCTGGCCCGCAGTATGACATCCAGACCAGGACAGATGTACTTCCATTGGGAAAGCATGAGGATAATCCCTGTGTGACCCTACATTACACGCGTCTTATGAAATGAATGCCTTCATGAAGAAAGAGCACACACGTATCCATACAGACACATCTCTGAAGATGACATGGTAACAAACCTGAAATGGTAATTTCATTGGTACTTCACTATAATAAAAAACCTCCACATTTACGCAGTTTCTGAGTAATTCAAACCTTTCATACTTCAGTATATAGCAACACTTCATGCTTCACTACACTCAATACATTAATGCACTCTTCAATATATGAACTTCCTCTGCCATCCTGCAACAGCGTTGCTTTTATTCCTTACCATTTTCCAGGCATAGCTGACATTGTAGGCTTCTTTCCCAACTTCTCTCAGTTTGTTTAGATGCCAAGAGAGCGAGGAGTTCACAGGAACCGTAATGATCTGGCTGCCCAGCGGAATGCTGTATCGGCAAATATAACATACAGCATTTTATTAAACACTGAGAAAGCTCATAAGCAAAACCCATCTACAGTACATTTATAAAAATATCATGAGATAGGAAGAGATTAAACGTTTTCTGTCTTAGGTGACGGACAAGTATATGTACGCTGAAAATGCACTTACGTACCACCATTTTGAGTTAAAACACACACTCCTATAAGACGAATGATAAAGAATATCCCAGACCAAACAGTGGAAAATCTTCCTGACGTGGAAGACAGACATTAGAAAGAGCATCCCCCAGATCAGCTGTGGAAACCACTGCTTAGCACACCAAATGACAAAACGAAGAAAGCTGGAGGAAAAACCAAACCAGAACTGTTCTGCATTTGTGGGGGTGGGGGGGGAAGGAGGGGAATTCCATCCGAGTACCCAGATATTGTAGGAAAAGGAACTTTACCCTATATTGTCTTAAAACTCCTCTAGAAATACTTCTAGTACCCTAAGGACTCCTAATGTTTAGACTTGCAACTTGGATTCCTTACCTAAGGATGTTCTGTCGCACCAGCTCAAATTTAGGAATATTCTCATAATGGATAATATCTGTGTGAAGCGGCGGTTCAGACAGCAGGTAGGGCCTGGTAAGGGAGGGGTGCATAAGAGTGTATCCTAAAAAATAAAGACACAAATCCATAATTGAACGAATTATAACAACTGAGCCCAGGATGAACATTTATAGGGGGAAAAAAGAAAAGAATACAGTAACTACATACGGTTTTTGCAAAGGCTTAACAAACGTCAGTGAACAAGCAATATTATCATCAGAGAAGTCGCAAATGAAGAACTAGGTAAGACAGCTCGAAGAACCAAGCTATAAAAAGAGGCTGAGATCAGAGGAAAAGAGCTGAACACACATACACACCAGTTTTGCCTTTTGCCCTACACATCGAGAAAACCTCGGGTGTTGCACATGTCGAAAATCTCAACAGCAAGTAAGTATTTCCACATCAAAACTCCAGCCCAGAAATTTCAAGTCATGAATCCACCTACAGTCTCCAGCAACTCTTAGGCAAAACTAACCAAACAGCACACAATTAATCTTTTAATAAATGTTAGCATTCGTTACTACAGACTATTTAGAGACATCAGAATTAAGAGCTTCCTTTTGATGGTTAATGACCTCAGTGGGACTAGAAGAGATTGTCTGAGCCAAAAAGTTACCTTTATTATCAATGAGGAAAGTGTAGGAGCCCAAGGAGTCTTGATAATAGGTGACGTCTTCCAAGATATATGCGAGATTAACATCTACTCCAACAATCCCGAGCAGCAGGTTTCCAAAGTAACACGGTTTACTTACAGTCATTATCAGGCCTTAGAGTGAGAGAAATAACATAAAACCATCAGCAATAATATCTAGTTAATTATTTTTAGAGGAAAGAGAGCATGTGCTTTGTCATTTCCACATGTCATACAGTTAAATTTTATACAGCATTCCTTGCTGGAATATGGACAAAAACCGGCACGCTTCCAGGGAAGCTGAGCAGGTTATCTGTCACGTCTGGCTGTTTTTAGCTACTCTCCCTAATTAGTTAATTTCTGTGTTTCTGATAGTGACCTAATGTACATTTAACCAATTGGTTAAAATATACACCACAATTAATGTTTTGGGGTTTTTGTCAGTCTACAAGTGGATGCCTTACAGATATGAAATGCATTTGCATGAAAAGCCAATATTTTGTTCCTTTAACATCATTTCAGGCAATTTAAAAAATAGGGGGAGGAGGGAGGAACAGAATTTGTACTTGTAAAGCAACAATAGGGATGAGCTGTTGCTCATCTAATCGCATATTCAGAATATTAAACCTCCTCTGCTTAACTAAATCCCAGTATGGTCACTTGTACTGGGAATCATACCCATAATTACACAATGGTTTGAGACGCATTTTGTGCCTGAGGTAAGAACTCTCAGTAATACCTTATTTCTCTTACTTTCTACACCACTATTTGGAAATTCAGTGACTTTTTTTTCCCCCCAAACCAATATAATATTCATTCGCATGTATAAGTATTTAAGTACACTTTGATATTTATGTAAGCCAAACCTCCCCTATTGCACCACTTCTAATCCTTCTGTTGCTCACATTTTCCATTATGCCGGGATATGGCTTTGGGAGACAGTAATAATACGGCTTAATTACCGAGGTTAGGAAACACAGAAAGTAGCAAGCGTTCTGACTCAGAAGAGATTTGCTCAGGAATAGTCTTAAATTTGTTTTGGGACTCAACACACAAGGCAAACGTGCAACCTAAACCCGGCAACCCTCGAAAACTATTCAGCGTAACGCTCAAACACTCCTACGTCCTAGCCGAGGCTAAGAACAAGCAAAATCCTGAAGGAAGAAATATAGAATTTGCTTAATTGTCAAAGCCATACAAGATCACTGTGATGGTCACATCTCTTTTACAGAGCACTGGAGCAGCACTAGAGACCTGTCAGGTGAGCTGCCCAAGAACTAGCGGGGGTAAACCCTACAGCTCCAACCTTCCAAGCGGGTACACTGAGCTTTAAGGAGGGCACCAGAGACTCAACGGTAAAAGGAGCAGCAGCAGCACTGCAGTATACACCTGATGACGCTTAAGCAAGTCTTAGCTCAGGCAGTGGGAGCCAGGGCTGGGTGTGTGTCCAGCCGGGGGAGCTCTGCCGGCACCGTGGGAGCAGCCCGAGCCCAATCCCTTCCTCCTGGACCTGCCCCTGGCAAGAACCCAAACAGCATCACCCTGCGGCGCACGCTTACCCTGAGCGCAAATTGAACTAATTTCTGCATTTCCTACACGTGCGTCATCTCACACACATGCTGGTACGCTCCCAGAAGTCTCCATCGGTATCTACACCTTCAGTCTCTCCATTACTGGATGTAGCGGTGAGATCAGACCAAGTTGAACACGCAGCGTTTGGTAACGTGGCATCTAATTTTCAGGTGAAAGTGCAGATCCATGCACCTTCCCACCACAACAGCGTAAATTAGAAACTGATGAGGGAACCAGACTGCAGACAACTGCTGCGTTAAGATACTCTTCAGGACACATTCACAATCTGTGGAAAAACTATCACCAGGCTTCCACTAAATTCAGTGTATTTCTCACTCCAGACGGGCCGAGCCATCACCAGCCAGCTCAGGCTGCCGCTTCTGCCCAGTGCTGGGGGCAGACCAAGTGTGTGGAAGCTAAATGAAGAGCTAAGGATAACAAGTTTGGGGCAGTAATTAATAATCGATCTTTGTGCCATTCACTAAGCTGGTTGCTTTCCGCCTCTTACAGAGGTCTGACTGCCAGGGTCTGGCATCCCCGTCTTTACAGCCTGGCGGCGGGGAAGGGATGCTGAACTAGTCGTGAAGAGCCACTGTTTGGGGTGCAAAGACAGAATAAAGGGAACTCCAGCAGGAAGGATGACTCCAAAGTCATGTCCACAGCTCCACGGCACAGGGGAAAAGGGCGGCTCAAACACTAACAGCTTTTTCCTCTCTTCCGCTGTGGGGACCTCCCCTGAGCCTACCTGTAAGACGTCAAGATGTACAGAAGTACTGCAATAACAAACCCTGCAATGGCACAGCACAGTCACCGTTGTCATTTCAACATGACAAGACTGCTTCCCTCAAGTACAAAGGACTTCTCTTCCCAAATTAAGTTATGGATGCTGTATACATATACAAGAATGTGTGTGTATACAATATCCTGAGAATCCAACCCAAGTCTACCTACTCCATGTCTTATTACCACTTTTTTTTCCACAGACTCACAGACTGGTTGGGTTTGGCAGGGCCCTCTGGAGCTCCCCCAGTGCCACCCCCCGCCAGAGCAGGGGCACCTCCAGCAGTGGCACAGGACCGCGTCCAGGCGGGTTTGGGATGGCTCCAGAGGGGGAGACTCCCCCACCTCTCTGGGCAGCCTGTGCCACTGCTCTGCCGCCCTCACAGCAGAGAAGGCCCTCCTCAGGTGGAGATGGAACTGCCCATGGTCACGTTTGTGCCCGTTCCCTCTTGTCCTGTCACTGGGCACCACTGGAACCAGACTGTTCCCATCCCCCTGGCACCCTCCCTTGAAGGATTGATCAGCATTGATAAGATCCCCCTCAGTCTTCTCTTCTCCAGACTAAAAAGCCCCAAGTCCCTCAGCCTTTCCTCATCAGAAAGATGCTCCAGTCCCCTCATCATAACTAGACCTTCTGCAGATAAGAAACCTACAGGCACGAAAGGTGAACTGTATACTTGCCTTGGGAACACACCTAAAAGCATCACCTTATAAGACTACAGTATATTTGGGAGTAAGTAAGCAAAGGGAACCTAATATCTTACGGTTTTCTATCTAAATTCATTATAAGCACTTACCATCTCCCATTTCATCCGAGAAAGGCAGACTGAAGACTGCCTCGTCAATCATTCGGTTGGGAAGGTTTGTATAGAATCGACCAACTGTAGTTTCCAGGTTACTCAGCTGGTTTAGGACCATCATGCTTCCCTTGATCACAGGTAGGGCTGTTCGGTCCGGCACCCCGTACTTCACCGAGTTCTGCTCTGCCAGGTCCCGCAGAAAGGCCAGTTCCTTCAAACCTGTCACCCCCTCTGAAACAGATGCAAGAAAGACAAGGAAGGAGATAGAAGCAGCTTACTTTCCATCAAGACTTGTGTATCTTACTCCAAAGAATTGTCAATAAAAGCAAAATAATACACATGCTATACTGTAGGACCAAATATACTTATTTAAGCGATAAGGTAAAGTGCTCAAAGACTAGTCTGGTTTTAGGAAAAGTAATTAGCTAGTACAAAATTTACTCTCCCATACTGTTGCATGGTGCAAACATTCAACATGCTGTTCACATCACCACTTTAAACAAAGATCTTCTAACAAAGACTTATGTGACCCATAAATCCACGGGACAGCTCTTTGTTCTCCACCGGTGGCTAGTCCACATAAAGGACCGGGAGCATATTATACACCCTTGGAGATAACAGGCTTTGTTCTTTAGCTTAAACATTAAAGTTTCACATTTTACGTAAGTCTCAGGCTCAATTCCTGCAGACAAATCAAAGCCTTCTGTACAGATTAGGTCTCAAACGAGTATTTAAATTTACAGTCAAATGATACATTAGCTTAAGCATTAGCTTCCTTGGCTAGAGTCCGTGTGCCATTTTTAGTAATACAACATCTAGCCTTCTTACTGACAAGGCTTTGCTGGAAAAAGCACAGAATGCCAAACTACTGCGTGCACGATCTTCATATTTAAATTCACTCTTAAGTTGGGTCCTAAGTTATCAAAGCACTTCAGATGACTGTTGATGTTACATTCACACTCCTCGGCTAATGACCGAAATAGAAGTCACGTATACATACTCTCCTTTTGCTGCACCAGGAAACACAGGCAGTGTCAGGAAGGTTTACAGTTGCAATAGTTATCAAATTTAATTCAGTCTGGTTGCCATTAGACAATTTAGGCAACAATACTTGATATCCTGAGCAGCTGCACTGTGATATATAAGCCTATAGTGGCACCACAGAGGTAACATCTGGATGCAGCCTCTGGATTACATGGGCCAAAAGCCATTAACAAACTGCTCCCAATAAGGCATGGAATTACATTTGGATGAGCGTAATAAACTAGCTGTACCATGAAAGGGAACTTTCATCCACTGGAAATACAAAAACATTTCTCACCATTCATAAGCGCGTAAGTGAGAATCATTACTGAGTTATTGAGGAAACTGTTTTCTTCATTGATGACACGTAGAGTAGCTTTTTTATCATCTTCCGAGGAATCTTTTGACGTAATCCCAGCCGAGAGATAAATTATGACCATATCGGTATCTAAAAAGAATTACATACACATATAGCAGAAAGTGCATTAGATTTTTAACTCAGGAAAGGCAGAGCCCTCACATCTGCTTACAGCCACGGACTGCCAACGGTTTCATCTGTGAGCTTCACAGCAATCTACAATGGAAAAAACACACTGCGGTCTTATGAATTATACCCTTCGTTATTAAACTTCCAATTCACGGCATTTAACAAACACCTGTTTGACTCGGTGCCTCTCAGCCACCCAGAAGCACTGCGGCTGGTTTCTCCTGCGCAGACCCCACAGGCACCTTCTGGCCTGGCTGCAACCAGGCAGGAGCGCGCGAGGCCAGCGTTGCTGCAGAAACCGCTCCAACTCCACGGAGAGGGCTTAACAAGAGCAAAAAACCTGCAAGTTTTGTCTCCTGACCCACTGTTCTTCTCCTGTCCTGCAATTCTACAGAGTGGAAAAAGCCACGTGAAAAGCGGACGGTGCTTTCCCAGCTGTTGCTTCCGCAAGAGCCGTGCAGGGGACTCAGCATCGCTGCGGCTGCTGACCACAGGGCCCTCCTCATCCTCCCTTCCAGTAGGGTTTGGCCGTGCGACCAGGTCAGCCCCCGCAGAAGCACGGTGGCAGGCACCCCAAAACCCTGCAAAAGACCTTTTTCACCCACTACTGCTCCTTTGCAGCTGCGATAGCACTGCTGCAACGTAGTCCCTGACCTGCAGCGCGGCAGCTGGAGGACGCCGCAGGGTGAAGGGCACCCGAGGCTTTCCTATGGTGCGGGTTAGAGCGCGATGCTTGAGAAATGCGACACAGCACACCAGCGTTCGCCACCAGCTCGTTTCGCGTGAAGCCGAACACGTTTTTCAAGCTGAGTATGTTCTTGGTGAACAGGCTGCCTCAAAGCCTTTGAACAGGTAAATCATTGCTCACACACCATCCTCTTTCACCAGATTATATCTCAGTATTAAAAGTATTCTATGCATATAATTAAGACACTTGTAGGGATCATACACCACCATATAATCTGAAGCACATGAGGTTAGTTGGTTATATACCAACTTTGTTGTCTCATCTATTTTTTTGTTTGGCTTTTTGGTTTTGTTTTGTTTTTGTTTTTGTTTTTTTTTAAATAGGTATGAATGTACTGACTTGTACATCTTCTCACCATGACTTGAAAAGAATTTCAGTCAGAATTAGCTTTTGATGCAAACAAGTTAAGAGGAGCTGTTCATTTGGGGGTATTTTTCTGCCTTTTTTCATTTAGAAGCTAAAACTAGGAAAAAAAAGCACAGCCAGGTATTAATATAGCTTTGGCTGTAGCTTAAGGAAAATTGTTGACGTGTTTCCCAGGCTATAGCAGAGCTACTATATACTGCAGCCAGACATGATGTTGTAGCCTAAAAGCTTTGCAAACAGGAGTAACATAAGACCATCCTAAGTTTGCGTTAGGGAGCAGTGCTAAACAGGGCATCTTATCATCCTACGCTATTTGATACATCATCTGATAGCTGGAAAAGGCCCTTATATTCAGCGTACCATTACTGCATCTATTGATAGTGTGCGTGGGTGTATATAACATATACATACACTGCAATTTTATATATATATATATATATACACATACACACACTCACTCAACCTACCTATTAACTAGAGTTTTTTTCAGGGAATGGTGGTACTCAGTGGCAGAACATTTTCTTATGCTTTGGGATGAGGGTCTGCTGAGCAGGACTGCAACAGGAACAGGCATAAGGCAGGAAATTCAGACGTGTTCAACGGCACAATTCTTCCATCTCATACCAGTAGTTCCCTTCTAACTTTTCCAGGGCGAATTCGGGAGCCAGGCTGTATCTCAATAGCTTCCCCAACACACCCACACATTGTTCTCCAGGAACAGGATGTTAGAAAATTAACAGTGAAATGAATGATATTTTTTTTTCTAGGTTTATTTTTCTTTTTTAAAAAGATGAAAAGATTATTGACATGAAAATGAGCCACGTTTTATAAACATCCTCTTCTCAAACCTATTGTGTCTCACCCTATGAATTCTGAAATTTGCTAATCTTCAAAATCTTTCATGCTTAAGAGAAAACCTAAATCCAAAGCATTTGCCTCTTCTTTTAACTTTCTGTACTTGTGCCCCCAAATAATTGTTTTGTATGAAGCACAGTAAAAGCACGTGTTTTCACATTAATGAAGAATATGTCGAAACCTTCTAACCCTATTATACAAACAGTGCCAAACATACAAGATCTGTAGGAGGATGCTGCAAGATCCTACAGCTGATGTTCTTGGAATAACTACCGATGACTAATGCATCTCATCCCTGCCAGCTTCAGCAACACTGGATATATTTTTTTTATTTTATTTTTTATTTTCTAGAAAGTTGCACCGCTTTCATCATTTTGCCAGAGGATGGCAAAAACCTGCCCCTGGCAACCCTATCTTTCAGCTAAGCAGTGTACAGTCAGATAAACGTCTCACTGTATCTACGGCCTAAAGTTCAGACATTGGCTGAACCTTTAATAGCAAAAGCACCGTTTTATAAACCGAAGGAGTCACATGAAGTAGGAGCACACTGCCTTAGTCTTTCCAAACCACTCTCATTCCTGGACTTTTCTTTTTCGATTTCTTCTGTTCTGAGCCGGTGCCCTTCAGGACAATGAAGAATCTGCACACATTGGAGCGGGCACAGGACCAAGCTATAGGATCTGCGTTACATAAATTGACTAAGCCATCGACATCGGTCTGCTTTCTCCACCCTTCCACAGCTTTGGCAATGTCACTCGACTCCAACGAGCACTCAGAGCACAGCTTCAAGAATTCGCTTTCCACAGCTTCCTGGCAAGCAAACGTGCCACTCAATTTCACATCCATCTTTTTCCACATCTTTCACCACATCCTCATTACAAAAAACACACCAAAACCCCCCAATCTTGGAATGGGAAGGAGAAAGCCCATAATGCATACACCAAAATTTAGGAGGATATTCTTAGATGAAGGAAAATTTAGCCAGGCCAACCTCACATTCCATAAAATGTCACCCATAATTGGTATTCTCAAAAAACCCTTTTTCCTGAGAAATGGGCCACTTCCGTAGGATTCCAGTTAGGCGGGTTACCCATACACGTATGTTTTAGCAATAAGTCAATGAACCTGCAGCAACAGTAATTTTTATTAAAAGCACCCCTCCACACACGTTTGGGAAATAATTTGGTGATCAGACAATTTAATCCTGCAATTTCGTATTATAGTTCAAAAGAAAGTCAGCAACTGAAATAAAGAAAAGGCAATGGTCATATTCAACAGTCACAGGTTGCCCAGAGAGATGGGAGATGCCCCATCCGTGGAAACATTCCAAGCCAGGTTGGACAGGGCTCTGAGCAACCTCATCTGGTTGCAGATGTCCCTGCTTATCGCAGAGGGGTTGGACTTGAAGGCCTTTAAAGGTCCCTTCCGACCCAAACCATCCTATGATTCTACAATCAAGTAAATGCTACTTAACAAAAACATGCGCTTCTATTCTGTTTGGGTTTTTTATGTTTTATATATATAATATATGTTCAAGACACTCCTACACTCCTTTGGCCTCTGTCACAGTGAGCATCTCAAGTAAGAAAACATTTGCAAGCCTCAGAAATAATCAGGATTGCACAACAAGGGACTTACTTCCTTGGAGTTTCGTGCCATTGTTTGTATTTCGTATCAACTGGAAAGCCTTTTGAAATCCCACTGCATGCTGCGTAGGGCTGTCAGATGACTTTATACTGCTAACGAAGGTGGACATCTTCCTTTTTGTCTCACTAGTGGCAGGAGACAGAAACGTCTTATAGCACTGATCCAGTGAGCAGGTTCTTACTGTGTCTGCCACGGTTAACACAGAGATCTTGAAAGAGAAGAAACTATATTGGATTACCTTACCATTTATAATTCCTTATGCAGCGATATAGAAAACACAATGATAAGCCAACTGAAGAGATTCTGTGGATTTAAAATTCAATTGTTCAAAAATAAATGCTCGAGGCATAAATCCATCAAATTTCAAAAGGATTAGTCTTAGGGCGATTTCAAGAAAAAGAGACTTCAGTCTTTGTTTCTCAGACGAAGTCAGCTTCACTCTGCTCGTACATAATAGTTAATACACAGCAGAAGCCTGAGAGAACTAGAGATAACCGAAACCAAAATCAGCAGAGAGCATTTTCAGGAGAGCCTTGAGTATCTGCAGAAAAGGGGAGTGCATACAGAAAATAAAACAAAACAAACCAAGAAACACCTAAGAACTTTTCACAAGCAAAGTATTACGTTGTTTTAATGTTTCAGTCAAAGAGAGCCAAATCTACCATCAGTTTTTATCCTGTAAATAAGTTATGGCATGGAGTGGTACCACTTGCATTAATATAAACATAATATACCAGTCTCATTAAATGAGTGTCATACTTTATTAGGAATTATGACTGATGCAAGACAGTCATAGAATTAAGCAGTAATTATATACCCGTATAACAGGTTTCATAATCACTGGGCTACTGACCAAGTAATATGTCTTAAATTTAGTTTCTTCATTACAGGGCTATATTAAGACAAATACTTTTGACACTTATATTCAAGTACTA
This sequence comes from Charadrius vociferus, assembly GCF_000708025.1. Classification (NCBI taxonomy): domain Eukaryota; kingdom Metazoa; phylum Chordata; class Aves; order Charadriiformes; family Charadriidae; genus Charadrius; species Charadrius vociferus. The sequence continues at coordinate 2,756,312 of NW_009648149.1, forward strand.
TTAATGCTGCTAAACTATAGGGATTACTTTACGGTATTAAAATTCTTTAAAAGCACAGAACTGTTTTTTCCTGTACTATTAATGACAACACTTAAAGCAAAGATTATTATCAGTTATTCTTCAACTTGATTTGACTGAAACTCCCTTCCTATTAAAAAAAACAACACAGCAAGCAGAAAGAACAATCAAGGTCCTACTAATAGAGAATTACTGAAAGTGAAGACCAAACTGGGGACTGCTTGTGGTCCTATAGAAGCATTTTATGGGCCCCTGGTTGTAATCCCTACTTACAAAAATTACAAGTGAAGCGACATTCTCATTGTCAACTACAGTATCTGTGGCAGAGCAAGAAATAAAATCCAGATTTCTTGACCCTTTGCTTTATCCCTTCCTTGCTGGTATCATGGTTGTCTGGGAATCTTCCAAACACTAAGTTTCAGCTCACTCTGGTATAGCAGCAGAATAAATAATTTCCATTTTCACAAGCCAAAAAGCCTCGGAGGTAAAATGAGTTGCTCAAAGCAATCCGGTACACCAGAAGTTGTCAGGCTCGGAGCATGGTTCTGCTAATTGCACACTGTTGACCATCACCTACAGTCTCTGCCAAGATGAAGGAGTCTTTAAAGATTACTCAGAAACAAAATTTTGGCTTAGATCGGTGGTTTTCCCTTTTTTTCAGCCTGCGGATCCCCAAATTTTTCCCCTGCAGTAACACAGGCTTCCAAAAGTGAGTTTAAGTCTTCATCACCCATTAGAGGTAGACCACAGATCCCCATGAGTTCATGGACCACAAGTTAAAAACACCACATTGGATGAGAACCGAAAACACTGAGCATGGTTGAAACCAATGAAAATATACTCATTGCACGCAGGAAGCTTACCTTATCGTGTTCATCTATTGAGCTCAGAATAACCTGAGCAGCATCTTTGGCAATCTGAAGCTGCGTCTCTGTGACCGAAGCCCCATGGTCCACAATGACGACGATATGCTTGGACTGAGGTCGAACAGTAGAAACGTAGACAGGCCTGAAGGAGAACAAAACCCAAACCACCGTCTTGAGTCACCTTGTAATTTCCACTAAAACATTTACAAGTGAAAATAGGTGAGAATTAAAAACAAAAACATCCCACCGAGAAACAATGAATTGTAACAGGAATTTTTACCTTTCTGAAAACTTCTACTAGGAAAGATGAGGTGAAAATCTGAACATACAGAGAAGGCCCTCACTTTTGCTCTTTCTGCCCTTTTTTAACCAAAATCAGGTGTCGGATCTTGCCCCTCTGTCACAGCAACCACTTGCAGCTAGGAATACACAATTCTGCTGACGCAGCAGCAGCATTTGGGATTACTGCTTGCAGCAGCTCACATCAAGTTTTGGATTAAGCGTTAACAAGCAAGAAATGCCTCATGATCCATGTTGGGTGCCGGGAACCTCACTCACGTATACAATTAAGCGCAACAGTGGGTATCTGCTGGTTACGTGACAAGCAAAAACCTGTGCAACTGTGCAGAGTTGTGTTAACGTAGGGTGTTGGGTTTATTGTAACAAGGGGAGGCTTCTGGCCAAGAAAAGGTTTTCTGTCGGTGCCCTGGCACGCATTTCACACGGGTCGTGCTCCTCAACCCATTGGGTCTGCGCAGTTTTAAACGCCGTGGTCAATCCGAGTTAACTCTGGTGAAGGCTCTTGGTGCTGCCATGAGTCTTAACATCAAAAAACATGTTTTCAGTGAAGCTGTGCTCAGACCCGGTTTAATATTGTGAGAGACGTGTGAAAGATTGCACAAGCTCTCGTGCCAAAGTTTTAACCTGGAACAAATTAGGAAGATGTTCAGCAAGGAGGAAGAATTAAAGAGAGACAGGACTCTTAGTTAAGAGTCAAGTGTGAGTTTTATGATGTAAATTTTATTATATCAAAGGCAGACAGAGAAATCTTATTAAGAGTAAAGGAAGTGCAGAAGATTTTAGACAAGGCACTGCAATAAACAACTGGCACAAATCAGTTCTTAATTGTAAAACAGCCTGCAGCTCTACCCTCGTATTAATACCTAGAACTTAAATAGGGCCTTTGATCTTCAAAGCACTGAAGTATTAACTAATTAATCCATCCAAACTACCCTCTGAAATAAATACCAGCAAAAAGATATCCCTTATTTAGCCATGGAGAAACTGTGACCAAGACTTAGTGATTTGGAAGAAATCACCAACGGTTTTAATGTCAAAATTCTGATCAAGACTGGGCTACCCCTGGCTCTCAGGTCTTCAGACCACACCTTTCCAAGACTGCAGAAAAGTTAGTCAAGCCCAGATGCTTCAAGCTTTGATGACACATAGAAGATAACATCTGTAAACATTTGATTGCTCAAAAGGGACAGGTAACCAAAACACTTTTTAGTCTCTGTATACTCAGCTACTGTCCTGGTTTCAGCTGGGACAGAGTTAATTTTCTTTCTAGTGGTTGTTGTGTTTCAAATTTGGTATGAAAGGAACGTCAATAGTGCATACCGGTTTAGTTGTTGCCAGGTGATGTTTATAGTTTCAAGGATTTTTTTCAGCTTCCCATAGAAGCTGAGAAGAAGCCTAGACAGAATAATGGAATGGCCAACGGAATATTCTATACCATAGACGTCATGCTCAGTATATAAACGGGGTTAGCCAGGGCGTGGGTACTCGCCATCACTGCTCAGGATGGTGCCAATTCACCAGGTGGTGAGAGTGACTTGTGTCATTATTATTATTACTATAGTTATTATTATTGTAACTTTCCTTTTCCTTTTGATGAGATTTATTTCCTTTCCCCTCATTCTCTCCCCCGTCTCTCCACCCTTCCTGGGGAGGGAAGGGGGTGATGGAGCGGCTGTGTGGTCCAAGCTGCCGGCTGCTGTTAAACCACAACAGCTACGCAGAAACGTACCTAGATGTGCTGACACTTCCTCCGCAGAGACTGATTAACTGGTACAATTAGCTAGTGTGTGACCAGAGATACTAAAGCCACTGCTCTTTCTCAGAAGATTCCACCCTTGAGTCTTGATCAGTCCCACAATATTGACAGCAAAAGCTAGGGAAAAAATACCGACTGCAACTGCTTTGCTTCATGCCTACAAGATAGGAATATTCCCCTGAGCAAAAAAACCCGATGTCACCATTAGATTCTTTTTTCTACAGTTTTCTTTGCAGAAACTAAAAGTTTCCACTATTCCTGTTCCCCTCCTATCCACAATGTGCCACTTGAACGTCGGGTGGAGACTGGAAAAATACTCCTACTTATGCCCTTTCCAGTCTCTCATCCTCCCCCCTCCTCCCCAAAGCGATTCACCTGCCACATCAGTAGAATACACGTTCACTACTTTATTACTGGGGGTCAAGTATGAGTCTGACCTACAATTTACAAGTTACTGCTGTGTACAGCTTATTTGCTTTGGGAGAGGCGAGGAACCTGTATGCAATTTCATTTTACTTCGAAATGCCTTAAAAGTGAAAACTGGTGCTTTCAAAAACAAACCTAAGAAAACCCAAGAGACCCCACTGAAAGTTACTCATGAATGTTGACATATTGGCAAAGCGTAATGCTGAAATGAAATCAGTGCTTAAGGAATCCAATTTTAGTGCTTTGCCCACTAAATTGTAGGAGACAAACCATACCTGCTGCGGTGTTCGTAGCTGCCTTTGCACCGGAACTTGTGGGCTGGGAAAACGGTGAAAATGCCTTCTTCCGAGCTGAAATACTGCCATTTAATTCCTGGGTTCGACTTCAGATTATCAGCAAGAACTGAAGGTTGGAGAGGAAAAATGGGAAATGAAGTAGAGTTACAAAAGGAGGTCAAACTCGGAGGGATGGTTATTCATGGCCTCTCTCTGTGCTTGGAGAAGAATAACCTGGGTCCCAACACCAACTACAAGTAGCTCTAGTTGAGGACTGATAGAGCTTCGTGTCCGATTTGCAAACAGTTAAAGGCTTTTGGAAACTTAACACTGGACTTGACAGATTTTTTTTAGTATGTGATGACAATTCCTGGATCTCTGAACTCTAACTGGGGCCCAAGAAGCCAAGGCAGGAGCAAGGAAGGAAGAGATTAAAGGCAATTATATATAATATGCATACATACATACATTTACACGTAATGATCAACACATTGTCCACATGGGGTTTTCATAAAGAAAAAACCCTGATGTTAAAACAGTTGTGTGTTCTTTACACTGAAATAAAACCAAAACATTAAGCAGGTTTGCTGCTTACAGCCCTGTAACCTAATTTGTTAACATTACCTATTTAGTAAAAATAGTTTTACGCATAACTGTGTTGAGGAAAAACTCACCACACAGAAATAGCTGAAAAGTTTTAAAAAAAAAAAAAAAGGGAGAATCTTTCCTCTTTGTCCCTGTTTTCTCCTGTTTGTGTAAGGGTAGCTAGGTACAGCTCCCACTCTTGGGATTCAAGAGTTTCTCATTATCCCTGTGCCCTAATTAGCAAAGCTGTGGGCCCCTCAAGTACTGCTCGTTAGGAGAAACAGCCACTTTTTAGGGAAAACACAGCACCTTCCCCCAAAGGGTTACGCAGAGGTCACACTCTCCAAGCCCTACCTGGGTGGGTGGTGGCTCCATGCTAGTTCCACCCAACCTCACCATGAGCATCTCCATCAGGTTCCCATTTTCAAGATCATAAAATTCAGGAAGAATGATAATAACAGTCCTTAGCAGCCACATAGTCACTCAGAAACTCTTCTGTGGCAGGTGATTATTAGCAACTCATTGCACGGACAAAAAGTGAAGAACAAAGAAGGTAAACTATGTGTTCCCAAGTTGTGTAGTCAAGCAGGAACCTAGGTTAGAATATAACTGCAGGGTACAGATCTCAAACCCTCTTGTAGTTTATAGATCACGTTCATTCTGTTTAAAACATACTTGTTTTCCTATTAAAATAATCTTTAAGGAAGCGCTACTTAACACTAACGCTAAGAGTAATTCAAAAGCTATAGCTTAGCAATGTTAACAAAACTGACTGCATTGGGAAAAACACAAAACACCAGCAAACCCAACCATTATATAAAGCAGCTACCCCAGGGCGCTAATAACTTATAAAGATATTTAATACACCAAGCTAAACCAACAGAGTGTATTGACACTGTGGAAATCCCGAGCGCTCAGAGCCCAGGTGGGGACGATCAGGTTTGAATCTCCGGAGGCAGAGGTGGCACTGGGATTTCTGCCACTCGGCGCGTGCACCTCGACTGCTCCCCCTGCAAGCCTGGAGAGGGGAAGGGATCGGCTCTCATCCCATGCGATCGCCAGCTTTGCCACACCGGGGACATCGGGCGGCCGTAGGCTTGCTGAGCCCTTTCAAGCAAGAGGAAGAACGCTCCCAGGAGAGAGGGAACAGCAAGTCATTAGCATGGGAGACACAGACCCTCTCACCATCACAACAGTAACGGGATTATATCCCACTTGGGGCAAATCGCAGCCTCTGCTTGCAGCAAATTGAAAACCCGAACCTTTGAATTCTTTAGTTTTTACCTAAGAGTTAAATTAAAATGGATCATATCAGCATAAAATGCATTTTAAAAACCCCAAACAAACAAAAAAGAAATATTTTCTTGCTTTTTCTCCTTTCACATTCTTCGCTTATAAAACTTGCCAGAACTGGCAGAGGGAGCTCTGATTTAGAGTGCTTCACCTTTTGCTGAGGCATCTCCCTTAGGACTGACACTGAAAATAGGGCAGTTTTACCTCCTGAATCTCGGCCATTATCAGATACGGCAATGTTTGGGTTGGAAATCACTGCAAGGCACATCTCAAACCGTGGCCAGCCATCCTACGACAAAATACCCACGTAGAGTACAGTTTAAGTTCAACATCCTCAACAGTTTAGCACTTTCTCGAGTTTCCCAGACTGGCTGCGGTCACCATATTCTCTCCACATTCAGCTCAGCATAATTACCCTGTAAAAACCACAATCTTGGGGCTTCCCGCCCCCCGCCTTTTGCCACAGTTTTTTTTTATTTCCACAGTGCCTAACCGTGCCAGTGGAAATCCTGGTTGCACCATGCTGGACTCTGTACAAAGATGCAGCTTTGCACGACTGTAGCTTTGGAGAATTTGGACGAGACGAGGAGGAGGAGGACAGAGGAAGGAACAAGAACAAGATGTGAAATGGTTGATGAGAGTTTTCCCAGTGGGTTAATGATTGAATCGGGAACCAGAACTATACTCTGCTCACACCTCTCGCTTTCTCATCCTTCTCCAAATGACCAATTTGTAGAATGGTTTAGGTTGGAAAGGACCTTGAAGATCATCCAGTTCCAACCCCCCTGCCATGGGCAGGGACACCT
>NW_009648149.1:2763112-2774479 GCF_000708025.1 Charadrius vociferus
CTCAGGGCCGCTCTCCAGCCATTATTCAATTCAACCCCAACAAGGATGCCAAAGCTTGTTTCTCCCTCACCCCTGTGCGCAGGTGATGCTCTTGGGAGCAGGAATCTTTCTTTCTCAGGAATTTTCACACTTCCAAAGAAACTACCCACGATCTTGCAACTAGAAGTCAAACAAATTTATGAATATTGTTTGTTTCACTCAAGCTCCTCCTAAATTTCTCTGAAGTCCTTGTTTTGGTTTTACACCTGGTACGATACCAGTTTAGCAGCACCATTTCTGATTTGTACAAAGAGCAGGTTTCTTTGGTCATGGACAATGGTTTCTGTGTAGCAGTGACGCAAAGCAATGTGAAATTTTAATACTGCCCAATTCAGGCACTACAGAAAACTTTAGGCAATAATCAATTCCAATTAAAAGCAAAAGAAACCTAACCCACACACAGTTTCTAGCTAGGACTACCAGAAATTCCCCTCCTCATCCCCTTCGAAAGCACCCATCCTCTTTTCCTCTCTGAAATCTTTTCTGGGAAAACCCAGATTCAGTTCTGAACTCATCGAGGGTTTGGCAGCCCGACCCTTCAGAGAAGGTGCAGCACTGGTGCTCACAGCCCACACAAGCTCTGCCGCGTAGGAGCACGGTGCACGGCCAAAGCTGTGGGAAAATCCAGGAAAGAATCTCATAAACCTTTATTAAGCTGCAAAGAAAAGTTTGGCAAAAATGCCTTTAAAAGCATCAAAATTGTGGAAGAAAAAAAATTAAAAATCATAATTATTTCTACATTTAATGTTTTTTAAACAACACTGTCTTTCAGCAGCATATGACAATCAACATTATCCATTCTACTGCAATACAAAAAACTTAGATAAAACTAACACAATTTACACTTTGACACAAATAAGGCCACCAAAGTCCCGACGCACCACCACTACTGCTGAACTGCTGCCTCACGTGACTGTGCTGCCTCATAGACAGGGAGGGAGAAGAGAGCATTGAACATTTAAATCCTTCTTTTTACGTCAAGCCACCAGGATTTCATAGTTCTGGGGGTGAAGTAGGGAGGCTGTTTCGCTTTGTATGAAGAAAGCTATACTTCTGGTATTTAAGGCTTTGTTATGGGTTTCAGAACTTGGGAAAAAAAAAAATATTTTCAAATCAGGTATTTGAACACTCATTTAAAGCCTGGATGAAAAAACTTGTCCAGTTTAATTTCACCAACAGCATTAAAATAAAGGAGTTTATAATTGAAAGTTTTGTGGTTTTTTTTTTTTAATCATTGCTATATTAAAGATAAACTTCTCATTCCCACAAGGCTATGATTTGTATTTATTTCCCCACGAGAGTATCTGGATTTTAAAATGTTCATTTTCCCTGTAAAACAATTGTTTCTGAACCTTAAACAAACTCCTTGCAGCCTCGGTATCTCTCTCTGCTCTTCCTCCTTTTCACAAAGTTCTGCTCATATTTTCCTTCAGCAAGTATGTTACTTCAATAATCCCCTCCCCTGAGACTACTGATTTTATCGTAACTCCTTGCCTTTTTTTCTTCCTTTTTTCCTTTTTCCTATGACCACAGTAGACAATCTCCCAGCAGATAAGCCATGGCTGAAAAAGACATACTTTTTCTTTTTAGGTGCATTTTTATTTTCCATCCACTAAAGCTGTAAGAACGCCCTGCAGATATTTCCTCGTTTCTTGGTCCCTGCCAGGACACCCAGCAGATGCTCTTTTTTAGCGTAACCTCACTTACCCCAAACTTTCCCCTCCCTCAGTCGCTTGCCTGTACCTTATTCTCACTCCTCCTTCCAGCAAAGCCAGCCTCTGGACAGGTTACACAAGCAGAAGACCCCACCGAAAATCCATACCGTAGGGCGAGTTGCCTGTCTAGCCTTTAGCTAGAGGTTAAATTTGTCAAAATTACATCCTTGGCAGCACTAGCAGAAACGCGAGCAGGGCATCTCACTGGTACTCACTTTCTAGGCTCCATACGCTTGACCTGTGCTTCCCGTTCTAACTCAAAAAGTAATTTATTTTTTCCTTTGCTGGTCAAGTTCAAGATATTCTTACACATATAAGAAGGTACCCATTTCCCTCTTCTAGTACAAATTACAAAGTATTTTGTGTATTACTGAGCACATGCAGTGATTTTGCTTGTCTAAAATGAGCATCACCACTAAACAAAGACCCAGTCTTGATACCACGCTACTTGGAGGAAGCCAAGAGTCCAAATCTCATAAACGCATAAATCTTAGTGGAATGCCTTAATTCCAGACACAGACTGGGGACATAAAATGCCACCTGGGAGCAGCCCATGAGCTGGCATTGCCTCCATCCCCTCTGCTTACAACACAGCACTATCTGACCCCAAATCCCGCTGCAGACAGAAAAAGTTGGAAAGTATTAACAAGTATTTGAAATTATCATTCTCTCGCATTATAAATATCTCACAAGACAAAAAGGACTTTTAGAAAGGAAGCCCTATGTGATAGAGTTTATAAAACTTCAAAGGGAATGCGATATGATAACACTTAGCACTTCTAGATACCACTTTACATCTTCAAAGCACAGTCAAATCATTAACTAATTAATCTTCAAAGAACAGCACAAACAGTCAGTGAAAAAAAAAAAGGAACTACTGAACATAATTGCTCATTATAAAAGAGTTTCTTTCAGTCCTCCTCTTTAGCATTACACTTATTGAGCTGCAGACCTCACGGTTCTCACCCCGTGAAAAAGAAGTTTCATTTCCTGCACAAGACACATAGGGCAGTCCTTCTCTGACAAGCACCTCCATTAAAAATCATCATCATGAAGATACTTCAGCGTTCCCCAGAAACAACAGCAGAAAGCGAATGTGTGTATTTTACAAGTAAAGACATTCTCTAACTCTCCACACCTACAAATCTGCTCCAGGATTTTCTGAGTCAAACTGTATCCTGGCTCGTGCGTTTTCACCCAAAATAAAAGGCTCTGCAGCTCCAACCCAATTAAAATTCTGCTGATGGCATGAGCCAGGACGGAGCCCAGCTCGGTCCTTGCGAGCTCTTTTGACTCGGAAGGGCAAAGAAGTAAAACAACCTTTCATTTTAAGTAATGAGCCCCACTTCCTTGACTAAAACGATTTGTAGGCGGATTCTAACTCATCTGCTCAAATACCTCCCAACTATTTTAACTCATCCGAGCCATCAATTTGACATATAGCAACGTAAGGAACGTGACCAAGGCACTCCACATTTTACATGATCATCACTTTGAATAAGGCACAGACAAAATTTATTGAGCAACTCGGTACTATCTCTGCACGTTGCCGGGGAACTGCACTCTGCTGAAGCTGCCTGACTTGAAACAGACATTTCGGCACTTTGAAGGATGAGAAGAAGAGAGATTTACTGGTTCCTTGTTTATTAAAAAAGAAAAAAAACACTCCAAGGAATCTTGATAACATACTGCACTGGCTCTGGGTTAAGATTTTGTCGTCTAATAAATAAAGGACTATTCATACCAGCGAGGACAGATCTCTCAATCTAACTAACTCAAGTCTGTGATTCCATCTGAAGAATAAAGACTCTCTCCTTATCTGTTTTGTAGTAATGGCTAAAAGTAATCCAAATGGAAAACTCAAGCCAAGATCAAAGACAACCTTTTCAAGACTTTAAAAAAAAAAAAAAAGTCACCTGCTATCAAGAAAAAAACTAAACTGGCGAAGCATTACTTTTAAGGGTTGAGAAAAGAGAGGTATATCTATTTCTTTCTTCTTCCTCCCCTCCCCAACATTAACGTTTATTTTCTCTTTGTATTATAAAAATCCAATAGAACACTGCAAAAAAGCATTCTTTATTTCTGAAAGTTTCAGGAGCTCCATTACCCCTCTTAAAACCCTGTTCCGACAAGAAGCTGTGGTTGCTGTCTGCGCCGAGGGCTCTCCCAGGGTCCGCTCCTGGGGCTCGCCCGGAGTCTGCGGTGCAAATTCCATTCCCTTCCAACACCTACAACTTCGCCGCTCTGATCCCACTTTCTTAGGCTGTGCGCAGGGCGGGCCAAGATTAACATTTAAAGAATTGAGATGGAGGCCGAACACAGCGGAGTTTAAATTTATGTTTTGCTGAGAGCTTTTTAGAGGCCAGATTATTTAAACTGCAAAACTCACGCGGGAAAAGAGGGACACTCATGCGATTATTTTTATTTTTAACATTAAGAATGAAACGATCAACCTATTTGGGAAGACAACACGGTTGATGGACAAACCAGGCTGGTTTTGCAAACTGTGGGTAAACTAGAGAAGAGTACAGGAGGTCCTGCTTCTGGGCTGGAGGAGCAGAGCGCTTTCAAGCCCTTTCTCGGGGAGGCTGATGCGCTTGAGGTCCTCCCCAGCACACCACATCCAGTGGAAAAGCCTGTAGAGGATGATGTTGGGCAAGTTGTGGCTTCCCATCCTCCTGGAAGTCTAAACGAGCAAAGAAAGCCAGGAGAGAAAAAAAAAACCCACCATGGTCAAAATACCCAGATGTACTAACAACTCTCAGGCTTTTTAGAGCAGAACAATAATTCAGGCTGAGGTAGAGTCTGAATCCAACCTGCAACAGATATTCCTCGTCAGCTCTACGTGAGGACACTTACAAGAGAAGTAAGAAAAATATGAGGTTAGAGGAACTTTTTTCTTGTTTGATCTTTATCCTCTTTCAAAGGTGGTTTTAGTTTAGAGTAATGAATACACACACGTAGATTTATTGAGAAACAGCTCCTGTGCAGACCAAGTGCTCCGTCCTAAATGTATCCTCTAAGGTAAGCGGTTTCACAGAACTAGGTCACTGCAGAAATAAGAAAAAATTAAGAGTTTCAAGTGACCGATGAAGTAAGTACTTTAAAAAAACCATTTCTAACCTGACAGCCATCTTCCCAGCTGGAAGGACACTGGTGCGCTGACAGCACTCTGTCTTCCTGACCAAAACTGCTTCCCGGGCTGTTTATACTCCCAGTCTGTCTCAACCAACTATTGTCTTAGCCCGTGAATTCCTTTGGGCAGAGACTGCTTTTTTGGCAAACAGGTCACGGCCCATGACTACATAACCAAGCGCTACAAATGCCACCAACACAATACCCTCCACCCACAACACACACACCCAGCCTCCTTCCCACATCCACTTTATTACAAACCCCAAATATTTCTGCAGCAATAGAAGGACACCGCGTTGGATGTGGCCGGTGTCCAGCTCTACACCAGCATTATTCTGCTCGACCCTCCTGGCAGCAATCCTTCCCTGAAGCCACAGCAATCTCCTGTTCTGCGGCCGGGGTGGTGGAGCTCACGTGGTTTAGATGTTCTCAACTGAGGACCAGGGAAGGGAAGGTGGGAACCGTCGAGAAGACTTTCAAGCACCTTCGCACAAGGAAGCGAGGACTAAGTATATTCCCTGTAGCTTGCCTACAGAAAGCTTAACTCCTTATTTCACTACTGTGTACCCAGTACCAACTTTTGTTTCTCAGACAAACCTGTTTCCATCTCATTTCTCTGCATCAATCCACTCTTCCATTTCGATTTCTCTCTTACAGGCTTTTTCTTACTATTAAAAAAACTGCCCCCAAAGGCTGTGAGAGCTGCTACCAGGAGAGCTGGAGGAGAGTCTGTCATCAATAAATCCTGAAGCACTTCCCTGTTCTTACTACCACTCCAACTCCCTCTTCTCTTCTGCTGCTCTTTTCTGCCAATGCCATTTTTTGAAGATAATCCGTTCATCAGGAAGCTTTCAAGCCGGAGGCAAGGGAAGAGGAGGCACTCAAGTCTCACTGTCGAGCCAGGACAGCAAGAAGCTTGCACGTGCACTCACTTTGTTTCTGTGAGAATTCAAACCAGAAATTTATAAAAATGTTTAAGGGAAACTACAGCTTATTTGTTTTCCGCCACTCAAGAAGAAGGAATATTTCTTTAATACTTTTTTTTCTGCAGTAGAAAAAGTAAAGAATGTTTTTTTCTACTTAAATAAAAACCATTGTGATTCATTTAATGCTTTGCTTTTGTAACAGTGACAGAAAACTTGCTGTCAAAAACTATTTTGATTGATCAAGAATTGCATGCGATTTTAAACATTTTAGTAAGTTACTTGTTTGGATTTTTTAATAAAGAGATTGCTCATGAGTAAAACAAAGCCCAGCAAATCGTAGTAAGCAAACAAAGACTGCCGATCTTCAGGATGGAAAATACTACACAAATTATGGTGATGAGACGCATGTCAGGAAATTAGCTTGTCTGGCCAGCACCTGCGGTCAAGATGTGTTATACAGTGGATGGGATGGAAAGGAACCTATAGGGACTGCTCCTTTTGCTTTTGGCTTTTTCTTTTTAGATTTCATTACGACAGCAATTAACCAGAAACAAGGCAAAGCTGTAAGAAGGGACACAGTAAGAGAGGCTAGGTAGAGATTTGGGGTTCTTTCACCTTATTTGTTGACAGATATGCAAATGCTCGGTGCACGGTGAAGGTGGAATGGCGGGTCTGCCACTTCATCAGTCAAGTTGAAACAATAAATCAGTATTTTATTCCAAAAGACACTTGAGAATTAAAATTAAAACCCCACATTCTCTCAAGTCTGCATCTCTTGTCAAAGAAAAAACCAAACCCCAAAACTCATGTTAAATGAAATTCACAACCAAAATCTATAGTGTTTTCTAATTTAGAGCCCAAAGGCATCGTAAAAGTTGAAAAGCAAGATGGGACACCTGGACAAAACTATGACTAGAAAACCTGAAATCTACGGATTATTTCAAGTTGACCAGCATGTAAAAAAAGAAAACCTTACTGTACTGGAGGACCAAAAGCTGAATTTTTAAGGGATAAGTCATACGAATTTTGGTTCTAAGTATATTTCTAGCTCTTTAAGCGTGTCAGGCAAACGCATTGACTGTCAAGACGGAAATGCCCTGACAAGACAAAGAAAGGAAATATTTTAGGATGTCCTTGTATTTCGTAGCTTTTTGCATATCGCTGCAAACACAGCCTCACATTAGCTGAACTCAGCTAAGAAGATCAGAGAAACTTCTTTGCATGGCCCCTTCAGCAGCTGACACTACTGATGCCAAAGCAGACAGGCCTACGAAGAAAAGTGCCTTGGGGGAAAAAAAAAGAAATAAAAAGTGCATAAACCACAACAAAATTATCCATGGTAGGCTAGAATAAAATCTTCATGACATTTTTATAAAGTACTTAGACAAAGGGCATTACTTTAGGTATCATCTTTCAATCATGAAATCTCAAATTAAGAGCACTGTGACAGTTTCAAGGAGAAATAAAAGCTTGTTGCTATGGCAATCAATGCTAATTTTCTATGCCAAGGAAATGTTAAAGTCTAATGGAAAAAAACAGAAGGAAAACACAGAAAACTATACTACTTACCAGAATTTAAGTCACGTCCAGGATTGAAGGCTCTGCTATTGACAGTGGTAGACAGTCTATCACAGCTAATAGTTCTAGAAACGTTGGTGTTAAAATTTCCATCAAATCTGAAATGACAACAACAGGATTAGTAATCTAACTCTGTCTATTAAACCTACACACATTTACAATGGAAACACATCTTTTTGAAAGTTCAAGGAAAAAAATTATTTTGGAAACTCTGATATTACACATATTTTAAGGGTCCAAGAAAAATTGTGAAATCCAAAAGGAGGGGGTGGGAAAGCTCATCACGGCTGGATTGCACCTGCTCTCTACAATGATATGTTGCATTTTCCTCCACAATATTCCTTGAAAGACAGGATCATAAGAAAGTGTGCTCCTTCATCTAGACTTAAACAGTAGAGGTTCAGCTTGGGAAATGTATGGAGCATCCAGGCTTGCCAGCAGGACGTGTTTTTTCCTGGTGTCGAACCAAACTTTTTCTTGCTAGAGACTTTCACCAGTACTATTATTTCTACTTTTCACCAGTACTACTATTTCATGTTTCACCTTTAAAAAATTTATTCCAAGTGTCTTGCATGAACAGGATTGATTTCCTCTTCACGTCTTTATGAAAAAGAACTACTAGAGGAACTGTAAACCTGCTTTCTGTACCCACACTTGAGGATTTGCATTCCAAAAACTTGACAGTTTTAAGTTTTGTAACATTTTGGTTAGGTTAAATAATTCAAATACATTTGTAGCTCTAATGCAGAAAGTATTCTAGCGCATAGTTCTAATGACAAGAAACTATAATCAAACCGATGCCTTCACAAAATTTAAATAAAAAGGGTTTTAAAGGGTTATAAATAACTGGAAACATTCCTGAAGCTTTCAAGGACTTAAATGCAGTTTTCTATGATTTACATGGGCCAATTTTATTTCTTAACATTTTTGTGACCTTAAACATTTTGATGACATTTGACTTATGGTGCGGTTATTCTAGTACTTTCAAAAGCTATTTACTTCCCATCAAAGAATTTTTCTACCATCAACCTATTCCTAAGAAATTACAACAAACTGCAAGCGAGGGCTGCATAACATCCCGTTGTGGACAAAGAGCCTTAACGAGCCTTCCCGGCACGAAAGCTGATCGGAAACAAGTCTTGGAGAGCAACTGGGCAGAGTAGGGTTTTGCTCAATACTGTCAAGACTAACTCAGCAAATTACACAAAAAACAGCTGCCTCAAAGTATACTGATCAACTTACTTAATATTAATGGCACATCAATTACCGGCTTACATCCGTATGCCCCAGTGCCTTCCTAATGCTTGCCATTTAGCTCAATGCACATTATATTTGTGATTAAGGTTCTTTATTTAGTTGCTTATTGTCAACTACGCTTAACTGCTTCAATTGATGTCACACGTGTACGTACACATCCCAACACACCCACGTATATACGCTATCACATAGCGGAGGCCCAAAATGTTGCAAGCAAAAGCGGCATGATAAACAAGCACCGTTCTTCTGGTTGAAGACTTTAAGTCAGAAATTGAAATCCAGTAAGTTGTAACCACTTCAACAAATACGGTGCCCAATAAGAATGGAAAGACACTGATTTTTCTGGTCGTCCTTCCAGGGTGCTTGCTGTAAGGGCGGGGGTTCACAGACACAAACAGACAATAAAAAAATGCACTTCTAATTCATCCCCTTAAAACAACAATTAGCAGAACCAAAAACCGCAGACAGATGGAATTGGTTACCACAAGGAAATTTCAAGTTATGACCACAGGAAGCAAGTCTTTTTAAGCAAACTAAAACTCTCCTAATCCAATATATTTTCTTTCAGCCCAATTCAAAATAATTTAATTCTACAGGGAGGTAGCTGCAGCCCCAAGTCAGGCAGACGCAGGATTTGCCGGGAGCCTCCAGGGGCTCCTCACACGTGGGACACAGGAAAACCTTTTATGACTTAGAAGCAAAAAGTAAGAAAAAGAAAAATATTTGTTAGTAGGCTTAAGATCACCACCTCTGTACGTGACTGGATCCATTTTCAGAAATTTTAGCATTACAAAACCAGACAAATGCTCCCAGGAAGAGCACAGGAGCTCACTGCGAGCAGCACTGCTGTTGCACACACAGGCCAGGAGTTTGCCTTTCGTCCATGATTTGTGCCAGAATAACCATATCTAAGGTTGGCTGATTTTTTTTTTTCTTGCTTAAAGCAGAGGTTTAACTTCTGTTATGAGCGAAGAGTACACCATAGCCTTCTCACAAGTTTAGATATTTGCCCTTCAAGTATAGAAGTCATTTCCCGAGAACTTACTATCAAACTCCTTAATGATTTTCTGAATTACAAATAAGTAAAATAGCCTTTTATGCAAAGGCATAACAAAACCTCAGACACTGACTTCTTTGGTCTTAACATCAGACTAAACTTTATGATTTCTTGTGGAGTCACAAGAAGTCTCATTTTACGTAGTTAGAGCTCATCAGACTATCAGGCTCTATTTGAAGAAGCTCTAATCAAACTGAATTTTTGAATATGCGAAACCTGATCATTATTGATTACTAATTGCTTAACTTTAATATCTTCACTGCCATGTAGAAATATCAATGAAAACAATGTCTCCTTAAACTGGCATGCTTTAAAATTAGTTGAATCTATATCCATAATCACTACACGCATCTTAAACTAACAGCGTTATGAATGAGACTACCAGTGCATAAAAAAGAGTTACTGAGGCACCAACATTTTTCGATCCCTCCTTAAATACAGACTTCAGAAAAAAGAACCAAAAAGGGAGTCATGTATATTTGGAAATAATTCACTGCCCTCCATACACTTTAAATTCATGTGGAATAAATGCAGTTTAAACACAGATGTATTAATTTTGGTCAGTATTTTTTTCTATACATATATAAATACGGGGGGGGGGGAAGAATATCTATTATTTTTAATTGTGAACCTTCTACCACGCAGATGCAAATGTACATGGAGAGTGTGTACATGGAGACTGCAAGTTTTTGGATCAGGGAGTCCCAGAGCAGTCTGTGCACAAATTCTCTCTATCTCTTTACAAATACAAATACCTCAGTCTTTTGACATAGTTGGGTTACCGTACATAAACAGAAATGTTTAACTCTGCTTGCCCTCCTCCATCCCCACCTAACACACGCAATTATGAACTTGCTCGTCACTGAAGAAACATCTCTAATTGTGGCAGCTGCTCAACACATCAAAAACACTCAGCGATGAGCAAAGTGAAAAATGCCGTATACGGCGGGAACAAGAACAGGCAGCTAAATTCCTTGCTCTACAAAAAGTACTGGGGGTTCCTTATTGGATGCAGATGTTTGGGGCTTTTGTATTTTATCCAAAACAGCATCATCAACAGCACTCCATCGGCACTGGTGTTTTGATTCAAGACTCAGATAGGAGCAAAGAGGTTTTGATGATCTTCTGCATTATCCTCACTCTTCGTGGTCAGGAAGAGAGAGACAAACAGAGGACCGCCAGACAGAAAGGTCTCCTGTCCTCCTGATCTGACCCCACATCCATCAGGCTGGAAGATCAAGCAGGGATGTGGTGTCAGACACCGAAAGCAGCCAAACCGTGACGGCATAGAGCTCTGCATGGGCTCATCCACTCTGCCGGGAGCTGCTTGTTGAAATTACTGGCAACCTGCTCCCTAAAAACTCCCCAAAGTCCTCTCCATTGAGGAAAAGACGTGACATTTCACAGGAACGTCATTCTCGGATCAAGGCTGTGGCTTTTCCTATCCCCATTAAAATGTAACCACTTAAAAAAATTACAGCTTCTACCAAGCAAGCAAAGTGTTGTTGATTTTTTTGTTGGCTAAAGAATCTCAAGATTAAGATTGATAGATAAAGGATGGGTTTCACAAAAAGCATGTTTATCTTTGGCAAAACCAGATGGAGAAGAGCTAGAGACTGCAAATTAAACATCTCCATGCTAAAGAAATATTTCCGAGGAA
>NW_009648149.1:2774522-2798903 GCF_000708025.1 Charadrius vociferus
AGCTAATTGTCCCACTGCTCCCATCAAAATCTATTAGTGATGGCAAAAGGATACCTTGTTAGCAACTAACATTATTCATGTCTCGGAACACGGGCAGTAAATGACGGAGTTTAGTACAAAAGCATCTGGAATCTTCCTCTCGATTTTGTTTTATGCCAAAAGTCACCGCTCACACTCACTCAAAGTGACATGTGCATCCTGACATGCAACTCTCACACTACTACTTGCTTTAAATTACCCGGTGGCGAAGTTGTATGTATCTTGAGTCAAGATTTTGGGTGTATTGCTACATCGCTTCTCAGTACACACAAAGCTGCCAAACAATTTCAGGTTTCTCGGTCACAGTAGGTATTAACATGGGGTTTCAAGCAGATGAATACTGCATACTTTGTAGGAAGGCAAAAATGAAGTTATCATCCTCACCTGCCTGGCCATGGGCGCTCCTTCAGCCCCAAAGCGATGGCCAGGGGTGAAGGGGATGAGCGTTTCAGCTCTAAACGGCCTATTTACATTGCACTCTCTCTTGGAGCATGTTGAAGCGCTCGAATGCAAAATTCAAGAAAGACCCTCAGCTTTTCTCAGTGAGCAAGTATTATGATAGCCATCAAGACAATGAAGACACAGATGCCTAAATAAACTGCAGCAGAGGTGGAAAAGGAAAGCAAAAAATTACTGCAGCCCTGCCCACCCCTCTTTTCTTCTTCTACAGCACACAAATAGCAAAGAGAGAATACAGTTAATGGGAAAATGATATAAATAAAATACGCAGAAGAACAATTGCTTTAAACCCCATAAATTAAAGACCAGCCCTCAGACAGACCTCTCGTCCTACAGCAAGGACCTCTCTAGACTGAGCTATGGGGGCATCCACCTCAAATCTCCTTTCAGGGGCAGTTTGCCTTAAACCTGACTTTTTACACCTTGCAATGGAGAGTATTCTTAAAGAACGACTGGTTCCATGATACAAGGACCTAGAGAAGAGACCAACTCCCATCGCAAATGTACCTCCTCAGAAAACCAAGACCAGAAATCGGACAAAGGCAGCACTGCAGCAAATTTACATTGCAATATTTGCAATAATTTTAACGACACTGGAGAATTTTCCATGTGTTTCTTCTGGGTCCCTCTAAGTCGTTTCGATTAAGAATACACTATCGACCTCTTTGGCAATCTTCACTGCTAAAGCAACGATTAAAACTAAAGCCTCAACCCTGCCATGTCGCATTTACAGTAAACGCTTGTATTCTTGGCTGTAAGTTAAGAAGTTAAAAACCCCAAAGCTTTCATATTTTAAGATTTGCAGAGGAGCATCGCTCACCGCTCTTACTCTGCACAAAGGCGACTTAATTTTTAGGATTGCCTCGCACTTTTGCCAGCAGCAAGACTATGAGGTGGCCGAGAACAGCAATGGCAAAACAACGTCTCCTCTGAGCTTTGGCCCAAAATGTTCTAGGTGGTAACACCACGGCCAACACTTCGGAAGTCCTCCAAAATCCTTAGCAGAAAACCACACCAAACCCTATATTTGGATGTAATTAGTTTTTGCACTGACTTCAACGAGAGGAAAAGACATTGGCTGAAATTCAGGTTGAAGACAGGCCCCCTCACCCCATCCCCCTTTCCCTGCCTCTCTCTAAAAAGCCCTTCCTTCTGGATTCACTTTAATGAACAACCCATCGAAACTGCATCCCGAGGGAGCAAACAGAGCCGCGACTCCCACTTTGATCTCTTCCCCATGGAGAAACGCGCTCCCTGCCTAGCTTGCAAGATGTTCGTTTGATTGACGTTTGCTCTGATGTGCAAACTGCTTTGAACTTCAGACATTAAATTCCCATCAGGCTGCACTCATTTTTATTCTCCTTCAACAGGATTTACAAGCAGGAGATCAGCAAGTGGAGGAGATAAAATAAATTTGCAGAAGCTTTGAATCTTACATCAAAACAGCGCACAAGTGAGCTCCAATTGGATTTTGTTTGGCCTGAATTTACAGTGTAAATCAGCCTCTTTTGTACAGTTTCAGTTTAGGGAAAAATGAGGGAGCTGCATATAAAACCAGCACTTGAGCAGCTTCTGAGCGGTTCTCATTGTTTAAGACTCGTTTCTTTCCCTCTCTTTCCGTCCACACAAATTTAAAGTTGATTTTAGTATGTAAATGAAATTACACAAGTGCATCGAAAATCCAGCATTTTCTTTGAAATTCACAACTAGGCAAGTTTTCTTGATCATAAGGCAAGATTTTCACTCATGCTTTGCATACTTAAAATAAATACTTAAATATATGGTTCCCACTGCATCTAAACAGAATGCTAGAAAACAGGTTTTTATGAATAAATTCAATTCCCCCAAAAAAGCTACTGATGATTCAGTTAACCAGTTTCTTCTGGCAAGGCACAGAAGTTGTTCCAATTATTTCAACTACTGCTCGAAACGGTCAAAGTATACTTGCTCTCAGATGTAAAGAAAGTGTATTATTGGAAGGAGGGCCGCAACCCAGTAACGCAAACTATTCCAAACCCCACTTTTTCATGAGAAACTCAGCCACATTTACGAAGTAAAAGCAACAGTCCAAAAGAGCAATTTCCTAAATACCTGCTACAGTTTATGGACAAATCAAGGTCGTGCCAAGACTAGCACTATGCTCGCTCCCCACATTTTCTAGAAACCCACATGCATTACTGTAGTCTGATACTCCGCAAGAAGAGCAAATACATCTTAAATTTCATTTAGTGTGGCCCACCCACTTCTCCTTTGGAAGTGCAGCTCTTCAGATATTGCAGCAACTGAAGGAACTGAATGGGATTCCCGTTATCTCCCACTTAACTGCTCCAGAGAGGAAAGATAAACACAGAAAGAGCTGCGATAAAATTGAACTGCATTAGCAAATATTTAACCATCTGTTTAAAAAAGAAAAAAACCACCCAGACTGCTTCTGAAGGCAGAATCACAGTCAGGGAGTAAATGATTTTCAAAAATAGGTTTGTAAACTCACTTATTCAAACAGCTCTATTAATGTTTGTAACACAACACTGCCAAGTAGTATGTTTTACCAACAAATATTTCTCCATTCCATCTCCTTTCACAAATTTAGATAAATGCGTTCCCTAAGCTCTTATCAGCACAGTTAAAGAACAAAAATAATTTCCAGCCGCCTTGAAACATATATGTTATATAGGTATTAGGATAGATTTTAGGAAGAAATTGTTGGCTGTGCGGGTGGTGAGCCCCTGGGGCAGGTTGCCCCGAGAAGCTGTGGCTGCCCCATCCCTGGAGGTGTTCAAGGCCAGGTTGGACGGGGCTTGGAGCAACCTGGGCTGGTGGAAGGTGGCCCTGCCCAGGGCAGGGGGTGGCACTGGATGGTCTTTAATATCCCTTCCAACCCAAACCATTCTGTGATTCTATTATACGTGAGCAGCAAAAGCAAGAGCATTAATGAATGGCAATGCCTCTCTAAACATATATTCTTTGGAGACCTGTGACAACTTTCCATAAAAACCAGCAGTGAAATTCATTTCAGTCCTCCAGGGTAGAAGCAAAGACAATGGGGAATGTTCCCACCAGCACATGTGTATATTCATGTCCTGTCTGTAGGTGCAGGGTTATTGGGGGACCACAGTGGGCCCCGCCACCCCTCACAACAGCAGGGCACCACGTGGGGCCGAACTGCGCCTCTGCCCTTCTCTCCCCGCTCCGGTCCCAGTCGCAGGCAACAGGGAAACCGTTTCCTACCTTCTCTCACAGACACATGAGGACATGAAACGCTGTAGCACAGCGGAGCGTGATGGGTCTTAAAAGAGGGCAGGAGAGGAGGGGGATGGAGATTGGGTTAGGGAAGATTTTTTGTCTCCCTTTAAAAGCATCGTCTCTGTTTTTTTGATGGAAAAGCTGCGCAGGCAGCTGTGTGTTTCCTCACAAACGCATCTGAATAAGAAGTTACAGCCTCCTTTTTTTTTGGAAGGTCATCTTACTGCAGATATGCAGGGCTTTGCTACGTCAAAGTGTGCTCTATGGAACCAATTCTGTAAACATATTTGCAACTGCATCTTCATGTGTACCTACCGTGCAAGTGTAACTTTAACTTAGCCCTCAAGAGTGGAACTATATAAAGCTACTTCTGAAAGTCTCCTACAAGAGCCAGCTAGCATCAATCACAGCTTCTCCTGAAAAAGGCATTTTAAATACTCAACTATTATACACATCATCAGACTTACTCTTTCTTTTTGTGTGGAAAGACTTTGATTTTGTTTCATCTGCAAATATTCAATATAAACCATCTATTTGATCTACATGTTGCCATCCAGTCCAACACTATCTTTACGAAGAAAGCTATTTCAGTTGTCATTCACAAGTCAGACAAGTTACAACCTCACGCAAAACTAATGCTTCCAAACCTGTTCCACAAAACTCATTTCTTAAGTCCCTATTTAGACACTTTGCACAACTGACACGTATCCCCTAAGTTCCCACTGAAGACTCGGGGAAGCTTCATGTGCTCAGTACTTCTGATAAATAAACACTGTATTCTTTCCCTTACCCTCTTGCTGACACTCTGCTATAGCCCCATCTGCATCCTGCACACATGAGGCCGTTTCAGTTTCAAGACTTCCTAATGACCTACCAAGGGCTTTCTCAGGAATGAAGCCTCTCAGGCATGACAAACAGGAGACACTGTCTTGTACACAAAGGTATCTATCCTCTTAAGAAGGAAGACGCTTTATTTAAAACACTGTCTGGTAAATAACCACCCAATTCAATCCTGATAGGGAATGTCTGGAGACAGCATGAAATCTGTTTCTCATGGCTCCTCCAGTAGCTTTTATTAGTGAGGAAACACAAAGTCTTATTTTTCCGGCAGGGATTTCTTCAAGGATTAGAAGATGCATGTCACTTGACATCCACTTTCCTTATCTCCCATCAGTTTACCCATCCATTTTGCTGAGAGCCCAGAGCACTTTAATATTAACTCTGTCCGTCTGGTTGGAGCGATGCCATGGGCTGCCTCTTCTCAACTGCTTTGGGCGCTTCCTTGATGCGGCACAGAGCCCTGGGAAAAGGAGCAAGGCTCCAGGCTCCGGGCTCTGACCCCACCGACAAAAATATCACCCGGATGGTAGCACAAATACCAGATTTCATACCATCCACTTCTGAGCTTGTCCGAAAGTTATGCTCTCTGGTGGCCCTTCTCAACTGTTGCCTCTCCCTTCGTTGCTGTCATGGTTTTCTCCATTCCCAAAGCTTGATTAAGTAAGAACTGAAGATGCAAACAGCTATATCTGAAGCAAGGAACAGCAAACACTAAAGAAAACCATCTAGCCCCTGCTCTGTTGCTCCAATTTAGCAGTCCACCTCTACTTATTAGTACTTGCATATATACTTAAGCGTATGCTTAATTTCCATTTACACGAGCACATGTTTAAACACTTTGGTAAACCAGATGAGCATAAGCATATGATTAAATGCTTGTTGAATTAAGAGTCCCTTGGAAAAGTCCCTTGCCAAAACCGCTCAATAGCCACCAGCTGCACTGCCTCGTCAAGCTGACTTTGCATATTCTAATTTATTTATTTTCACCACATTCCAAAACAAGGTAGTTCCACGGCATAAACCTACCTTGGTGGGGAGAACAAATACATGATTGCTAGTACTTAGCACTAGTTAGGCCAGTATATGTTAGGTAGACTATAGCAACCAAAAGCACAGCCAGGCTGTTGATCTGAATTCAGAACTAGTCACTGTGGACTGGAATCAAAATCCCATGGAAACTTATTCATTTGGGCCCTTCACCATAAAAGCCAACACCATGTAATGGCAATAAAATAAATATTGTTTTCCTTGTCCTATCTCACTACTTAATTTAAACGCAAAGTTCATTTTCTATGCCAGTTCATGCTTTGTTAGTCCTATTTAGTGTCAATTATTTATAGTCACCAGGTGTGGTATTCCGAGTTTATCTCAAGCAACACAGTAAATTCTCTTCTAAGCCAATGCTCAGATTTTCAAGATAAATACAAGGAAATACAAGGCCACATGTGGCTAATTTTGTTAATGCTAACAACAGATACAAGCAAAATAAAGATACCAAGCCATTAAAAAAACCTCAAAATAAATCCTCTTTCTACACAATAGTTCATCATCCCTACTTTACACACATAGCGCAAATACCTTCCCACATCATTTTTCCAAAACAAACCCAAACTTGTTGCATTCCTAAAGCAATGTCACTAAGTTAGACAGTGGTGTAAAAGGCTGACAGAGGAACTGCCTGACAACGTGAAGTGCCCTCGTCTAGAAATGTCATCGGGCGTTTAGAGGCTGAACACCGTGTGATTAAACAACCTTAAATATTGTGGGACAAGCCTTCAAATCTACCTTAAAAATATACCCTGAAGAGAATGTACTTCTGACACTGTTCTTGCACCAAATGTTTACTCAAGTAAAGAGGCCACATGAGGAAACACCTCCCCACACCAAGAAAAAGAATACACAGAGTTAAGCAGTTGGAACACAAATATTTCACAACCGTCCTAAAGAAAAACCATAGCCCTAAGGACACACACATTTCCCAGGTACAATCTAAAGCACAGAATCATAGAATGGTTTAGGTTGGAAAGGACCTTGAAGATCATTGAGTTCCAACCCCCCTGCCCTGGGCAAGGACACCTCCCACCAGCCCAGCTTGCCCAAGGCCACCTCCAGCCTGGCCTTGAACACCTCCAGGGATGGGGCCTCAACAACCTCTCTGGGCAACCTGTGCCAGTGCCTCACCACCCTCACAGTGAAAAACTTCTTCCTAATGTTTAATCTAAACTTGCCCCCTTCTGGTTTATAGCCATTCCCCCTCGTCCTGTCACTCCATGCCCCAGTAAAAAGGCCCTCCCCAGCTCTCCTGGAGCCCCTTTAGGCACTGGAAGGCCGCAATAAGGTCTCCCTGGAGTCTTCTCTTCTCCAGGCTGAACAGCCTCAACTCTCTCAGCCTCTCCTCATAGGAGAGGTGCTCCATCCAGCCCTCGGAGCATCTTCGTGGCCCCCCATGAAGGAGAGCAGCAGGCAGGAGAGGCAGAAGGGGGAGAAACAACAACTGAAATGATGGCAGAAGCATTTGGACAATCGGGCAATTAACAGACCATGGCACCAATAATAACTTTGAAGTTGAGTTACACAAGAAAAACATGTTTTTCTGTTCTCTCTTTGTATGACTTGCAGACAATTTCCTAAAGACAGCAGTGAGTATATTCCCAGTGGTCTGATAAGCTGCCGTTCTTCAACCATAAATACTCCACCACGTCTTGCCGAAGTGCTGTCTGGAAGGTTCTGCAGACTGATCGACCGGTCTACTAACCACTTAAGCAGATTTAATATTATCAAGCCAAGTAACTAAATCATGAGAATCACATCGTACAGCCTGAATGAGGAGCTCTACAAATAGACTATTCACCTCTCTGCCTTGCCAGTTGTGACGTTCGGTTCGTTTTTTAAGACACTTACTGTGAAGAACCCTTATTCATGTCCACCACGGGTCAAGAAATTTCTGAAGGACTTCCAAACTAAGTAATTTGGAGGACAAAGTGAAAGGAAATTCATGAAAGTTTCCAGACTAAGAGCAGATATATATATATATTATTTTTTTTATGAAAAATTATGTAATACTGAGAAAGGGGTGCTAAATCTCCTCATTCCTCCTTCTCTTCACCCCTTGCTTGGAAGGTGTTCCTGCTGGCTGGTGGTTCCTGCACAGAGAGATCAGAGGGCAGAAAGGTTTTCATCCTCAACTAATTCTTGACCTTTACACTAATGCTGCCAACAGTCTGGCTATTTGGCAGCAGATGTGCCCACATTGCACGTAGGCACTTTGTCCAGTAGGAACTACGCTGAGACCACTAAACCTACGCACAACCCATCAGCAAGGTACCCCTTTCTTTGGAGCTACCTGAGCCTCACCTCTGTGGAGATTTCTTACTTTTGTGACAATCAAAATAAACACAAAACAAGCAAGGGGCCTTTCTCTCCAGACGCAGATTCATGCCACATATCTGAATGCAGCGCATATTTTAAATCCTTATATAAACACAGGTTAATGCCGTACTGCAGAAAAAAACGAATGCTGGCATTAAGAGAAACGAATGCTGGCATTAAGAGAAACGAATGCTGGCATTAAGAGAAACGAATGCTGGCATTAAGAGAAGAGCTGTCTTATAGTTAGATTGCAGAAAATCTTTTTAATATTTATCACCCATATTACCTTCCTCTCTCTAAAATGTTTTTAAATCAGATTGAGATATAAACAATGAAAATACACTCTGTAATCAAGGTTTGCATTGTACAGTAAACTGAGAGACAGTTACTCTTGTTCTTCTCTAGCACATATGGAAGTGCTTAAAATGTTGATTGTTTAAAAGAAATTACTACACTGTTATTGGAAAAATCAGACATTTTATCACACCTTCCTGCAATTAGGAAACCCAAAGAAGTTTCTGCAAATATGCAGCATAATATGACATGATTAAAAACAATCAGGTTGGATTTAGACTGTTCAAAACTCCTGTACTTAAAATCAAAACAAATGAAAAATGAACAAATTCAGTTTCCAAGCAATGTACTCAATTTCTGTAAATCTCTCTGCGTATCAAACAGCAGCACGGCAACTTGATTAAACTGCAATGCAATATTTTTAGCATGTGATGTACTGACCAACTCGTGATTTTGGTTACTGCACTTCAAAGGGGGAAAAAAACCCCAAGTCCCATGACCAGCTTCAGAAGAGTTATTCAGGCAAGCAGTGTCTCAACGAGAAAACGCTATCTTGGACACAGACAGACTCATTTTGTATAGACAACTGATCAATGCAATTAAGAGTTGAACAAATTTTTTTCTGTTTTGTTTAATTTTACAGTCCAGAAGAGCTGAGTCCCCATCCTTGTTTAGAGCTCCTCATTAAAGATGTGTGTAGCAGAAACGTAAATGAATACAACGACAAGATAAGGAGCACCTTTGGAGTGCTGTCTTCCCCCCTTTTTCAGAGTTATCAAGTGGCAGAAAGTACAGGTTATTTTGCAAAGAAAAAAACTTTCACCTTTTTTCTTCACGTCCTAAATGACAGCATAAGTAATTGCAGAATTTAATACTTACTCCATCATAGATGGCGGAATTGTACAGCAGTCTTGGATCGCAGTCAAGGGTGATGTGAGATGAGCAGTATACGATGCTTCTACTACTTGCTTGTTACGATTCACAACATCCAAGTAACGGTTAAACTTCTCACGAATTTTTTTTGCTAACTGGAAAAAAAAAAAAAAAGAAGAAAGATGAAAATTAGGCCACTTTCTCTGTATTACCATGTTCCTTATTAAAAAACTTGAATGGAAAGTAAAAACTGCCTGTGTTTAAGATAACTGTTGTCTGCTTTGCTCGCTGTACTTCTATTTCGGTGGCTGAAGCACTGTGAAGTCAAGTAATTAATAACATTGGCCACAGAAAGAAGTCTATACAAAAAGATAAAATACATTTACCGTCTAGCAATGGGTACTTGAACATCAAGTTCTGCATGAATGAAAAGTGAATTTTCCATGATATCAAATTTCCCGTAAGGAATTAAGACGTGACACCTGGATGTGACTCTGCGTACGCTACTGGCTCACCACTGAAGCTCTCCAATATGATGCTCTTGTGAGGCCCACCAAGGACATACTGGAGCCTAAAATAAGCAGGCCACAAGTCCATTTAACGAACCTCTAGAAATGGATACTTAAGGAAAGCCCATAATTGTATGAGAGAAGACCTCACCTACAGAGAGATCTCTTCCTGGTTGTGGAGCAAACAGCCGACAGCGCATCTGCCGGTGCACTGAATCTACTGAAGGCAACATTGCTCAGGCTCCAGGCAACCCCGAAAACTGCCACGCGTATTTCTCTGTTCATCAGCAGCCTCCTCGGTCAGGTGGAACTGCGCACAAGTATTTCACAACTCCTTTCATGTAGTTCTCCTCATCGCGATTTGGGCAAAACAAGCCATCCCGGTTCTTGCTTTTTTTCTTTGTATCTCCTGCTGCTTTCCTGGGGGGCACCCCGGGCTCTTAGCTGAGCATCATCAAGTGATTTTCTAAATCGATCTAGCAGCTCACTGTGGCTAGTCACAAGCTACAACAGCTTAACTACAGACTTCAAATAACAACAAAATGAAAAAATCTGTAATTGACATTATATTATAATAGAACAAAAATAACGAGAGCTGTTTCCCACTGGTGAAATTCTCCCACAAGCTTTTTGTTGTCAGAGGTGCCTCTGGTGAAGGCAGCTACTTATAAATCAGGACAAAGTTTAGAGGTTAGACTATTACTTGTAAGAGCAGATGATCGTATTTCTCTTGTATTTTGGATTATGATTATTATGATCGTATTTCAGAAAGTGAAAACAGACTATCATCCATCCCCAGCAATTCTCAGGCCTTTAAAAAAATGAGTGCCTAGCTCTAGAAATAGCAAATTGGGCACTTTAGCCCTTCTCTTTAAATGGTTCTTAAAAACAAAATTAAAAAAAAAAAGTGTCAACAAATTTTTGCAAACACATACTTCTGAGCTCTGCGTTGGGGCTCGCCTCGCTGGTGTGCCATTCGAAGGCATGGTTGTGCCTTCCGCAGGCAGAGCCCCGTGCTCCCTCCGGGCAGGGCAGATCCAAGGCGGTCCGAAGGCACACGGTGTTGACAAGGGCAGAGCCTGCCAGGACACATCACAGGCCTACTGAAGCTCCTGTGCTGTCGGACAAGGGCTCGCTTGTGTCTAGTTCATTAGGCACTCCACAATGAGCCTGACTAATGACTTTGCAGAGGAAAAATCGGAAGGGAAAAAAAATTGCAGCTGTCACTTGAGCAAACGTGACAGTAAACACAGTTACTAGGAAGCATCAGGTTTTACAAGAAACATTTACTGAAACTTTTGCTCCTGGTCTTTAATTCCAAGTGAGAAATTAATTAAATGGATCGGGCACGCACAAAATTTTCTCTGGCGCACTCAGTATCCTTTCCACACCAACCGTTACACTTCATCATCTGCCAGATGCATCCTAAATGAAAGAGAATAATCTCTAAGCAATATACCGCAGCGTTGGGTACTCAGAAATACTGTATTTTCCATTTCTGCAAACTTTTTTCAGAGCTGAAGTTGCTCGTTTATTCCAACACTCATCTCTCCTGCTCCCTGTACACTCCAAACTCCACAGGGGTGATTTAACGGTGCCGCTACATTTGTGCACTGAGAAACAGTCGGTTGTTCCAGATCCCCTGGACTGACAAATGTCTTCCCTAACTATTATTAACAGGACATTTCATCATGATTTACTTCGTTATGCGAATAACGAGACCCACACTGATAAGAGCAACGCCTTTGCCTCCATTGTTCCCAGCAAATGCTGCAGCTCAACGACAGGTCTCCTAGGAGCACAGGTTTTAATAGGACCTTGCTCAAATGACTTGCAGAATTATGCCTAATTAGTTTTGTAGAATGATTGATTGCCAAGGCACCAGAGGACTACTAATGGTCTCCTCCATGTTAGGCATCCAACACAATTAAATTGCTCCCAGCAGTTAGATAAAAAGCTGCTGGGTAGTTCCTTTTCTATTTGCTGGTAAACTTTGTCTGACTGTGCTCCTCAAACGTGTCCTTGAGAAGTTTATTCTTCTGGAGGGTCTCAAACACAAACAAACCAAATTTCCTAAATCGCAGTCTTTAAGTTCCATGGCTGCAAAGTTCCTCTCTCAATTTGGGCAAATGAAATACCTGTGCTTAAGCACTATGTAAACCAGATACTTGAATTTATACACTTCTTTCTTGCTCTCCCTACCCGAAATCACAAAAAGGGGAGAGAGCTTAAGGTCGCTGAAAAAAAGGAACACACGACCATCATTAGCGGTAAAAGAACTAACACGGAGCATCAGAGCAAAAGCACTCTCGTTTGGAATCCCCGCTTTGCTCTGATAAATGAATGCTGTACAAGATGAGGTTTCGGTGTTGATGAGTTTTCACCTTCCAGGTTGAACGATAAAAGCACCCCACAGCCTTTGAATTTTACCCTGCTGTGCGGAGTCTGAAGATCTAAGAAATCTGTTTTTCAGAAGAGCCCGTACCTGAGAAGCTGATAAAAAGCAAATGCTTAGTACCTAAACTGTATCTGCCGTCGAAAAACCTCTGAACAGCTCAAAGTCACTGCATTACTTTTATTACATGGCATCCAACGCTTCAGATGGGGCAGAGAGTCAAGTGCATGTCAGCAACAAGGGACCTGAAGCCTCCCAGAGCTCCACAGACATCTATTCCCTGCCCACGGACAGAAGCACAGTTAGAAGAACTGAGTTTGTCTAATATGAAGAACCCTAAAAATACTGCCCTCTGATAGCAAGAGAACAATCCCGACAATCAAAACCACTTTAAAAACAGCTAACTCCAAAAAGTCACCAATGGCAAGATGATCCAAAAGCAATTTTCCATTGAAAATCTATTAAAATAAATAAACCACGTTAAGAACCTAAGGTAAACACATCGATCAGCTGAAAAATTACTAAAAACAAACGTTCTAATTCATCAAACTGAGAAGTATAACGCAGATGAAGTCTAAGAAAACTAACTTAATTTTTCTTCCATGGCTGGGCTTCACTGGAGCATAAAAATCCACGACAGTGAGCAGGCATTCCAGCTCTCAGTGATTAAAACAACAGCAAAAAGTAATACATACTTCCCAGCTCCTCATCGATGCCCTGCGTGCCCACGCATGCGTGCACACTCGCATCATTAGCTCCGAAACATTATTCAGTTTGCAAAGTGATGCACAGGGTCGCTGGAGCCGGTCAGAATAAAAGCTGCCGGCTGAAATCAGCTTCTCATCTTTTCGAAATAAAACCCTAAAATCTTTAACCAAAAGATCACTGTTTTTTCCAACAGATGCCCTGCTTTTTTTCACCTGCCCAGAGCTGGACAGCCGCTGCATACTGATGGCCGCAAGACCCACACCACACTGGTTACAAAACCTCAAAGGCACAGAAAGAAAGAGATCGCAAATAATGAAAGGACGGAGCTTTGAACTATAAAGTCATCCTAATATAATTGTTTAAACCATTTTTAAGGCAAAAAGGAAAATCGTATGCGGACTCAGGCACATAAAAGGGATAGGTAGCTGCCATCCCACGCTGGGGTATGCCCTCGGGTAGGTACCAAGTGTGACGGACATTTCCTGCTCCCACAGAAATGCTCAAATTCACCCATTTTAATGGAGACTAAAATAAATCTGGATACCTTGAGATTGACACAAAAAAAAAAACAAAGTGCTCTTTACCTCATTTTAAAAACAAAGCCGGGGGGGGGGCCTTGCTTAGCATTCCTCTTGTCTTTTTTTAGATTTCTGCATTTTCTCCTTAATTTTAAGGAACAGAATAATAAGAAATGAGTGCGCGCTGCAAACAATGCAGCCATTAGCTCTTATTTTATTATTTTTTTTTATTATTTTTTGGCAGCTGGCATGCAGCCAAAGCATTTCAGTTTGCAGACAGGTTGGACGGTAACACCTGTTTCTATTACGGCAGCACCCATGGGTAATGCACTTCAGTTGTCACCAGCTCCACTGACAACCTTTCATCACAACATCAGTGAGTTTCTCTAATTTTCCCAGAGACATTTTCCTCATTTGCATAGTTCCCTCGAGCTTTTTTTAAAGCTTCGTTCCCCTCAAAGCTCCACAGCTCTGAAGTCTTCCCCTTTCAGGGAGCGCTGAGGGAAAGCAGAGCTCCAAGGTTAGGTTTTATTTCTGGCTGTATCTTGAAAGCCAAGGTATTTTTAATGTTTTCAAGACTGTATATAAAATATGTATCAGTGAAGTCGACAGGCATGGATGCCATAACAGACTCACAGCCGGGGATTTAACATTACCAGGCTCCTCAAGAAGTATTGCTTACACATTGAAGAGTTTAGTTAGTATTTTTATTTTTAAATCCCTTCTGTGAACCAGAAGAACCTGGAACACAAGTACCTCTTCTTCAACACCCACCAGGAAATCCTTCCACTGTATCACAGCTCAACACTACTGTGCACCCACAGATTCCTATTCTAGAAAATTGTTAACATATTTACTCCTAACCTGCTTGGGTCTTGAAGAAAGCACTGCTTCTGTACAAACCCAGAGGAGCACAGAGGTCAGCAGGGACGTGGCTCAAGAACCGATCGCAGAATCACCATTAGCTTCTTCCTACACCTCTGTTTTTAACAGATTCAAACCATTTCTACTCCTCTGGATGAGACCATAAATATACTTGAGCATTCAATCAGGATGCAGGAAACTACTTTCCAGTGTGCATTTCTTCAAAGTGACCAGCGCTCATTTGAGGGTTTCCACCGGCCAGTAACTTTGGCAAGGCTTCCCAAGACCTGCCCCGAGGAAGACGTTGAACATGGTGCACAACAAAAAATAGAGAAAGGGCCACAATTCCTTAAAGTCATTCTCGAAATACATTAAACACAGTATGCATTGCCTTTTATCATGAGGTTCACAATTAATCAACATAAAATTCAACACCGTGTGAGCGTATCACTTTTCGTAGCCAGGGAGATGTGACGCTCAAAAGCAAAATCTTGATTTCTCAGCACGCTGATATATTTCCTCTCAAAAGGAGTTCAGAAGCTCTTTGCCCAGTCCAAAACCAACCAAACAAAAAACCCAACCCAACCTAAAGCACAGCACACCGACACACCAGGTAGGTCTTACCACCCTGCAACGCTGGCCAAGAGGAGAGCGATTACGGCAACTGCAGAGCTTTCTCTTACTGCTTCTACAAAACCCGAGTGGGCAGAGCTCCGGGGCAGAGCTCCCACGGCAGACATATCAGGACCCTGTTTCTACTAAGAACATTGCTCAGGAGAACAACATTTGGTTTCTCCAAGGCTGCCGTGGTGGTTTTGTAGGAGGCTGGCGCTGGACTGGTGGGACTGTCGCAGCTATCAGCTGTGGGGACCAACAGCTGATGCCTGACATGGCAAGGCAGCGGGACGGCAGCCAAAGCATCCTTCCTCCCACCACGGGGGAGATCCTTTCTTCTAGTTTGGTGACAGAGGGAGCAAATGCACTCATCTGTCTCACCAGTGCTGTAAAGCCAGGTGGGCTGTTGACGGCCCATGTTCTCCACCAGCACAAGCGTTTCTGCAGTGAGCCTGTCCTTCCAGGCTGAGGCACAGCTTGCTTTTACAAAGGCAACCCATTTTGGTAAAAAATAAATAAGTAAATCAGGTGAGAAGGAGTCCTTTTGTTGGCACAACTGCAAAGGAGCTCCTTAAAGTCAGGTATCATTAATTATTTTTGTAACAAATACATTCCCTGAAGATACAGAGAATATCTTGTGTGTAGCTGGTGTCTGATGTGATGCTGGGCCTTACCAAGGAACACGTAGGGAACAAAACATGGTAGAGAGATCTGCGTCCTGTCCCACAGCTTATTAAAAACCCCACAACTAATAGAACACAAATCAATTGGCAAAGAAACAAGGAAGAAGGAATGGGTAAGGCTCTGAACGTAATCCCATCACCTGGCAGTTTGTAACTGAAGAAGCAAAAGCCAAAAACCAAACCAAGACAGACTTAGAAAAAGTGGTGCATTACCTAACAAGTTTCACATGGGCTGTGTGGAAGTCCTCCAGAAACCCAGAAGATGACAGCAGCCCAACAGCATACGGATCTAATGAAAGAAACCCATAGTACTAATACCACCTGGGATTTTTATTTGCCTTAGTCCATTGCTCTCCATGTGCCACAAAGTCGTCAGAGTTTGCAAAACGGCTATTTGATGTTTAATAAGTGCCTGTGTCCCCTTCAGCTCAGAGGTCACAACTTCCATCCTTTACTGTATTTTCAGAACTAAAGCTGATGTTTTCTGTAAGCGCTACTTCCATAATAGTCATCAGAGGAGAACTCTTCACAAGCAAATGAACGTGTGCCCTTCACTCATACGGTGCTATATATTTAAAAGTATCTCAAAACATGAGAGTCCTGTCAGGGCGAGAAGTCTTCAGCAGCTGTATTCCACTTGTGCAAAATGTCTAATCATTCTAATTCCAATGAATAACACACACTTCACTGAACTTGCCCAAGTATGACAGCAAAATCAACGTATGAAATAATTTTTGTGCATCAGGAGCATAAGAGCAATGCAAAGCAAAACTCTGAACAGTGGATCTTTCAGTTTGTAGTCAGACATGGGAAAAAAAAATTCCCAAATTCGGATAAAAAGTTCTCTAGCAGATTGACAAGAAGTATGTGCAGGTGTTCATTGTAGCAAAGTTTAAAAAAAAATTAAAACGGAGGTTTCATTTTAGATTAGATAACGCATCATTTGACTTCTGATTTTTTTAACCATTTGATTTAGAATCGTAGAATCATTTAGGTTGGAAAAGACCCTTAAGATCATCAAGTCTTAGCTTTTATAACTCTGAAATATAAGCATTTCTGAATTAAAAACATACTGTATCACAAGAAGAATGCTTTGCATTAGTCCAGGACATTTTTGTGGCGGACGCAATTTACCCAATTGCAAATCATTTCAGCTTTCAGGGATTTATTTTTTTTTTTAATATATATACCATTTCTAAAAAGAAAAAAAATTACTTTTGGTAAGCTGTTTCTATTAGAAACAAAATTGCATACCTGTAAAAAACAGTGTTTTGTCTCCCAATTCTGCACCTGAACCTCCCAACTTCCTTCAATTTCTTAGCAGCTCCTAGCAGATTTGTACAAAGCTGACTCTCTAGCTTATTATTGCTATTTTTATGAATGATAATTATGCTCTGAATGAGCTAGAAGGAAGAGCAATGACAGTCTTCCAGCTCTAAACACAGGAGTTACATGGAGAGAAGGATACATTAAACAAGGAAAAAACTAATGACAAAAGCATATCTCACTGCCTGTGCATTCACTTACTCTAAATTAAAATCCTCCCTCTCTCCCCATCCTTCCCAGCCTTTTAAACGGGAGTGAATATTCCTAGGAATACTCCAAGCAAGGTGATTTTCAGCTGGCATATGCACATTTACAACTGAGCCTCTCAACTAGTTAATTTAATTACTTTATCTGCTACTGCTTCTTTCCCCAGGATGGATGGAGAGACAGAAATAGAAGAAATTATTATGAATTTCTCTCTGCAGAGGTGTCGATGCTGCTGTGCTCCAATTTCTCTGCCAGAGTTCAATGCAGCAAGACTTTTCTGCATGAAGCTGCTAAACATGGTCCTGCTCAACACGGCATCACCATCCTCTCTCCTCCTCAGAGCCCAGTTTCATACTCTCCGTACTGCAGAAACCAGATGGCTGGAGGATGCTGAACACACGCTGACTTCCTTGAAAATGGCTAATCCAAATTTCCCCCTAATAAAACTAATCATTTTCCACTTTATTTATATCACTAGTTCACACCACTAAATTTTCATATTGTATGCAAGTTCTCTGATACTGAAATAACTCACAGGAAGGGAATCCAAGTTATTTTTGGCAATCGCCATCCAATTTTTCATAACCTATTCAAAGCAAAAAAGGTTTTATCTGTTACGTACAATAGTAATTCTCTAACTGTAGACCTTAAAAGTGTAAGCAGTTTAACGTCAAAAGGTAAACCACTTCTTGTGTGGCCAAGGGTACTAAACAGTCGGGCCTGAAGGCCAACAGCTGTAGTTTTTCACTTTCACAACAAACTGAAAGTCATTATTTACACAGTTTGGTATTAAAAAAAAAAAAAACCAACAAAAAACCATCCCCCACAACAATTCAGTGGTCTGCCAGAAAAAAATCCCAGCTGACATAAAACCCTAATTAATTGCCTTTGGGTATCAGTTGCTAAGAAAACGTTAATGAATGACAAAACCAGGAATGAGCGACAGGGGATTTAATTTGCTTACATTTGTTTGCATTTGCTCAAGACGATCCCGTTCGATGTACTACTCTTACTCATAAAACTCCAGTTATATTGCTTGTGATTCATTAGGGCTAAAAGACCTGGTTATTAATGAAACAGAAGTGCTCAATTATTCTTCTATCCACTTCACTGTTGAGCTTTTAACCACAGTAATTATGCTTCACCAGGGCCTCGTTTTTCTCCTCTGACAGCTCCGAATTCATCACACTACCTACAGTGTTTAGACAGTTATTTATATCTACTTAGGGTGAATACGTACATCTGCAGCTGGGAAACAAGCAGTGTCTTTTCCTAAGTGGAGAATCGATAGTTGAGACTTCAAAGAAGTTTTAATCCAGTTTCTTGGTTTCCCCAAAACACTTTTAGCTCTCAAAAGCCATCTGATACGTATAATCTAGCCCACATGGCCCTCGCGTCGTGTGCAGACCACCCAGAAACACTCGAGAAAAATGTTACCCTAGCGCAACGTCAAAGCCAGCGAACCCATCTTTTAAGATTTTGAGATGGTTTCAGATTTAAACTTCTAAACTCGGGCAACAATTAGCCTTTCGTGGTCCCTTTGCATGCAAGCACCCACCTGTGCATGCTCAGAGGGAAGCAGAAGCCTCCCGAGGGTGGAGAGCGAGCTCCAGCATCACACTGAGCACCACACGTGTCTCCTGTCGGCACCGCTGCACCATCACCCTTTGTGCATATCCAAACTGGAGCATCACGGGAACCAACCCTCTAGCATTACCAACAGCGTGATGCCTTTCTAAGCTGCAAATTTCTTCTATGAGATTGTAATTTGGGCTTCCAATTTTTATTTATTTATTACAATATTTCACCGACACATCAACAAAACATAAAAATGTACGCCCAAAACTGAAAGAGGGGAAATTTAGATCAGATAATAGGAAGGAATTATTTACTCTCAGGATGGTGAGGCACTGGAACAAACTGCCCCGAGAAGCTGTGGCTGCCCCATCCCTGGAGGTGTTCAAGGCCAGGTTGGACGGGGCTTGGAGCAACCTGGGCTGGGGGGAGGTGTCCCTGCCCAGGGCAGGGGGTGGGACTGGATGATCTTTAAGGTCCCTTCCAACCTGAACCATTCTGTGATTCTAACAGCAACACACATCAGAATTGTACAAATTAGTAACAACGATACAAAATGAACTATTCAAGTACACAGCCATGTGTATCTGGACCTCCAGGGGAAAAAAGGCACTACTTACATCAAGAGAACAGGATGTCATTATACTCAGTTCTATATAACCTCCTTTTAATTATGTGTTGTCCAATTAGAGGTTGTCAAAAAGGAAAAATCATTTGGGGGGTTTCTTGGAAGAGAGGAGATTTTTAAAATAATTGACGGGTTCTAATACAACATGAACAGCACATCTGCTGTCCCCACGTCACGATGTCATTCATACTGGTGACTGCTTAACAAAAAAAAAAAAAAAAGGCAAAAAAATAGGACCAAAAAATAAAAGCAGAAGCCAAACAAACCCAGGAAGAAATAAAGATAATTATTAGGGGTATGGAAAGTCTTCTGCAAAATTCATTTGAGAAACAAATGGGAAAGGTGGCATAACAAAGACAGGCAGTGGAATCAAAACTGGAGAAGGGAATGTCCTACTGGCTTTTTAGCATCCCTCACCCCCCATATTTTTTTACTCTTGTATCACAGGTGATGATCTCATAGAATCATAGAATGGCTTAGGCTGGAAGGGACCTTGAAAATCATGGAGTTCCCCCCCCTGCCCTGGGCAGGGCCACCTCCCACCAGCCCAGGTTGCTCCAAGCCCCATCCAACCTGGCCTTGAACACCTCCAGGGATAGGGCAGCCACAGCTTCTCGGGGCAACCTGCCCCAGGGGCTCACCACCCTCATTTA
Organism: Charadrius vociferus; assembly: GCF_000708025.1. Taxonomy (NCBI): domain Eukaryota; kingdom Metazoa; phylum Chordata; class Aves; order Charadriiformes; family Charadriidae; genus Charadrius; species Charadrius vociferus. The sequence goes on from NW_009648149.1 coordinate 2,794,321, forward strand.
AAGAATTTCTTCCTGATATCTAATCTAAATCTTGCCTCTTCCAGTTTGAAGCCATCTCAACTGTGGTGATTGAAAATCAGAAACATGTTTCTACAGCCAAATTGAATGTGTAGGTCAGAATCCCACAAAATGATCAAGGCTCAGGAAAAACTTCCACGAGTTCTCTTCTAACTAACCAGAGCTAGGAAAAACCTCCTGTAAAGCATAACAACTATTACTAGGGTTGAGACACTATTATCTGCAGGGTCAAGCAATCATTAATACCAGAATTAGTGTAATTTACTGAGATTAATGCCTTGCTCTAGTTTCTTTTGTTGTTTCCCACACCTATCTGTACCTCACCAAACAAACACCTAACATAGACACCAGCAGTACCAAAGGTGAACTATGTTGGTTTTTTTTCTAAACATAAACCTTGCCATTGTTGTGACAGCACTCACAGGAGATTCATCTTAAAATTTGTGTGACGTCAATCTAACAGTCTAATTTAAATACGAGTTCACTAATCACATGCTCTAATGTTTATCAGTTATCCGTTAATATAGTTACGCACTTCAATTTAATGCCAGTATGGGACAAGGCTTCTACACTAAAGACTTGGGTTTTGTTTAACAGAAATCTGGTGGTGTTGGAACTTTTCCTGAACTATTCCCATTTCCTGCAAACTAATTTAGTTCCTACATTGACCAGAATCCCATCAAAAGCCACCACATGTCCTCTGAAATAGAGGAGGAGCTGAGCCCTGCTCTCCAATGCAAACGCTCCCAAAGTTTAAATACAGTGTACAGGGACTCAAAATCCCATTTGATCCAGCTCTGCTTTGACTTCTTCCTTGGTGAAAAAACCAAACATCTGGGAATTTTACTATTTACAGTAAATAGTGTTAATTTGTTTATATTACATGACCAGTTTTAATGCACACGAGCATGGAACATACTGATATGCTCTTGGAAACCAGCAACAGCAACTCGTGCAAATCAGGCTACCTGCGTGGCTGGAGAGCAATTCCCTCTGCCCTGGGAAAAGCCCTTCTGAGGCACTTTTGCTTTTACTGGTTTGATAGGGGTCTAGGGAGGTCAGGTTACTCACTGAAGGTTGTGCAACTGAGTCCATGCTTAAACTGGAAGGACAAGCTGGTTCTTTGTGCGCCCAGGCTGCCTACGCAGGGCAGCGGCTGCCTCTTCTACCAAAACTCATCACATTTAGCACAAAGGTGCAGTTGTGAGCGTACAGAATTGGTACCTTAATTTCTTCAAGAAGAAAACGAGATCTATTTGATCTGTTTTAAAATGGATCCAAAATTAATTTCCTCAATGTATGCATGCATTAAGAGGCAAACAGCCCTTGTGTGGAGATACATTATCTCAATGTGAAAACAAATGCGTTCCTGTAAGAAAAACCCAAACAAAATGACAAAAACACACAACCACAGCTGTTATGCATAAGGCTGTAGCTGTCCCATATTTACACAAAGCAATTGACACCATTTCCACATTCGTAAACCATATTAGTGTTTCTGCCTTGAATTAAAACAATTTTAAGAGAAACACTTCGAACATGAAAATTAGTCAATTAACGTGAGGTACTATACGAGGGCTCCAGCTCTGCTCTTGTTTCTAAGGGATGAACCCACACAAAGTAGATGGAAAGCCTTTCCATGGCAATGCAAAACTCTCAAATACATCATCAGCCCATATAACAATAAACGGAGTAGAATATAAATGGAGATGGGTTATCTGGTGTGCTGGACACTAGGGAAGTGGCCACAATAAATCCAGATAAATTGTAATTTCTAAGTTGCCTCTGCCTTCGTAATGTTGCCAGTGGGCAGCAGGAGGTGGGAAGGGGTTTTCAGACTCACCTGTTGAACTTCACTTTCTCCGTTTGATATTTTCTCTGTGTACACAAAGGAGTTGAATATCCTCTGCAAGAAAAATCAGAAAGGATGTGTAAGAGACCTTCTGTCATAAATATCACATTAAAGCAGCTCCAAAAGGCGCATGGGTGAGGAAATCTGTGTCAGAAAAGGATCCATTTCACCTGGCCAAGTCTATTGCCAGGCTGACCCAAGGGGAATCACGTCTCCATATACATATTTCTAGATCTGTGTGAAGAGGCTGGTTTTGGTTTTGAAGACAAACATGTAACAGTGTTTTTGTCAAAACATCTGTTAATGTACCAAACTGACATAAAGTGCTAAAAAAAAAAATATTTTTGCATTTGAAAGCTAGTGCAGGCACAAACTATGACTGTTCTCTAGCACTAAATATTTAATGAACATAACTATTTTTAAAAGTACTTGTTGTTTCCACTAACACACAAGAGGCTGTGAGCTGAATATAGACATACTTGGTATCTGGAAAAGAGGAAAATGAGACCCACTTTTGAACACAAACAAATCGGGCTCATTAATGGCAAAAAAGGATGTATCAGAAGACAGACGTGAGAGAGCCATGTCCCCCCTGGGAAAGCTTCCCACCTGCTCCCACAAGGACATGAGTCCCTCCATCCGCTCTGCCTCCGCAGGTGAGGGCCGCACTGCCGTCCTCATTTACTTCCAGTGGTTACACGGAGGAAAAACACTCAACCCCTTGTTAATATTTTGCTTCTAGACTGAAAAACAAGCTTGGGAGGACCTGGGGTTACACTGATGGAATTCCTGAAAAGTTTCCTTGATACACCTAATTTTCAAGATTTCTCATTTCCAAGGGCAGCTTTCCCCTTAGGGACAGTGGGGCCATCTCTACCGGAAAACCTACCAGTGTCCCTAAAATATTGCTTTGCTATTTGTCTTAATAGCAATACGTGGTGGCAGCATAACGCAACGGAGGTTTGAGAGAATAGTATCATGCAAAACAGGAATAGTGGTGGTTATTCATTATCAATAAACATACTAGTAATAACGTTGAGGTTATTTAGGTCGTTATACACTGGAATACGGGAAAAAAAATGCTCGTCACTTTATGAAGGATCTTCTGACATTCTCCTGCCCCCTGCTCAGGTGCATGCCAACCCCCGCAAGCTTGGGGGTAACCAAAGGGCAGGGAGGGGTTGCGGGTTTCGTAAGAAAATAAGCGGCCAGTTCCTCACTGTATCTCAAACATCCTCTACGAAAGCATGATATCCAGTACAGAAGCTGAAATCATTTCTCAAGCAGATCCTTCTTAAAACACTGCCGCTCCCTTGGAAAGACGAGTGTTTGCAACCAGAAACGCACTACGCGCTTTTAACAAAAAGGGCAGCCCAAACCCGAGAGCTGCTGTTAGTGCCTGCCGCAGAAACTACGGCACGGGGAGCCCGTCTGCATGGGAAAGGAGCTGCCCTGGCAGCTCCACGGGAGCGGGTGGTCCGAGGGGGCATTTTAACGTTGCACCCTGCGCGACGTTTACTGGAGCTTCCGTGCATAGTGTAGGGAAAAAAGAGTGAACTACTGGGAAATACATCTTATGACTTCAAATATATCAAAAATCAGTGACATAAGCAGAAAAAACAGGGAGGGTGAACTCCTTCCTGGATTGTGGAGGAGGCATAATAAATAAACAAACAAATAGATAGATAAATAAGTAATTAAGTCAATGGTATTTTTCTCTACCAGCCTCAAGGGGAGCTGGGATTTCACTGATGGAGTGGATTCCACATCTATCAGTGTTATGTCAAACACATGACAATGCATCACCAAGAACATCTGCAGGCGCAGCCACATCTGGCATAGGACAGTGATTCATACAGACCCCGTTGAGTCCCTCCCTTAACGTGATAGTTGTGAAATTACAAAGACTCATGTTTACAGCAAGACAATAAGCCAGTCAGCTCTCCAAATTATTAGCAATAACAACTGCAATTGCTAAAGAGGTCTAAATTTCATCCAAAACCCATGTAATCATTTCTCCACGGCTCCAAGAGTTTTTTTGATGCAGGTTTAGCTGATTTCCTCCTAGTAAGGCTATACACAGCTGTAAGTGGCAAAACCAGTCTGGAAAGCCCTCTGGTGTGCTCTGCTCCACTTAGGATCATCACTTTCCCTTACCCCTCTCCCTCCCGAGGGCTTCAGGAATTTCAAAAATTTGAACTCTTAATTCTGAAGAAGCATGTGGAAGGGCAGCAATAAATCTCCTTGGTTTACAAGTCTCAGAGGGAAGAAGTGGGGCGGGGGGGGAAGAAGAAGAAGAAGACGACAAAATAAAAGGCATCTACTCTTAAAAGCCACCCCTACATCGAGACTTCCCCTTCTTCCAGACCTTTGTTTAAAGTTCTGGTTGGGTACTTTAACAACAAACATGTTGGTCCATCGTGTGTCGTCCCCCCCCCCCACCTTCATGAGATGAAAAGATAATTTAAACATCAGAAGAAAATACATTAAAGCATGTCATTTTGATGCAAAATGTTTTAAATGAATCGAATTTTTCTCTCCACACAGCATTTAGTCTCCAGACATCAAAAGCCGCGAGAAGGAAACAGACTGTCAGCTACGGAGAATGGAGCTTTCTGTCCTCAACACAAAGCTGACCCCTTCCTCCACCCCTTTAACACGTAGCCGTGTTTATGAACTTTCAAAATAATGCCAGAGAACATTATACATGGTT
>NW_009648149.1:2798970-2802794 GCF_000708025.1 Charadrius vociferus
CTTGATTTACAATTTAACCAAGTTCTTGAAAACGTTATACTGTCTTCTACTTTTTTAATTAAGAGCTCTGTGCATGTCAGAGAGGGGGTCGCGAGAGCCTGTTAGTCAAACTGCCATCACAGACACTGAGCCGAAACCAACAGTAAAAACTAAATAGGGACTGAGAAACCACCCAGGAACACGTGAGCCGTCGCGCACGGAGCTCCCCGAGGTGATGCGTTAACTGCTTGGCCCCTACAGTCCCGTTACTCGGGATATCTGCTCCCTATTCAAGAACTCCTATGCAGAATTTCACCCGAAGCCAAAAACATCTCCTTGTTGTATTTAAGCTAATTTCACTAACTTCAAAAGTGATCTAACTTTAAGTAGAAAAACAGAGCTAAGGGGCAACCTCCAAATGAAGTTAAGGGAGCTTCACAGACCCAAGAGTAAGTAAGTCTGCTCCACAAACTTACAAAAATAGTCTAAATATTTAGGAGAACTTGCCCATCGTAGCTTATACAGCGCATTAGCATCCGTACTTTATTCTTCCCACCCCTCACTGTTTAATTGAATCTGCTGAGCAGATGGCAGCAGGCTAAGTTCGCTCCAACAGGAACAATTACACACGTGTTTAATGAGATGCTCGCCCAGGATTATTTGCCGTAACCCATCACCACTCGCTCTCACAATGCACGAAGGCTGCAACCGCCACGCTGGTTCGGCCTCCAGCCTTTCCCCCCCGCCGAGCTGGTGCTCCACCAGACACGGAGCTATCTGCATCCACGCCACCGCTCCCAACGCCTCCTCCTCACACACCACCTCAAGCCCTAAACCAGCATTTTATTGTATTTTTCTCCATTTGCCCCCCTCTTTTTGCTATCGTCAGCTATTCTAATCTTACTATTATCTTTATAGATAATCAGGTTCTTGCTGATACCTCAACCGATACCTTGACATTGGTCAACTACATGAAAAAGATTAATCTTCTTGGGAATTCTCGAATTCCTTTAAACCCAACATCTTTAAAAGACAACAGTTTTGTTCTTGTGGCACACAGCAGATGGAAAAACTTCACGCTCTACACTGCCCACTACTTATCTTAGGTACCAGGATAAGAACAGTTCCTTCACAGTCATGTTCCAACGCCACACGTGCCATAACACACCTGCGCATGCACACCGTGCTTCGCCGGCTCCAACCACTTGGTTTCATCAACAGATTTCCACAAAGTTTTTTGACTTACAAAACCAAATCGAAACAAAAGGAATTTTTTTTTTCCCCGCAATACAAACTCTGAATTAAATGTCAAGATTTGGTTTAGAAACCAGCGTTTTGTTGCAACTTTTCTTTTGTGCTGCCACAGCTCGCCCAGCACGGCAAGCAAACCTCGCTTCAGTCACTTCAGCTGTTTCCGCCGCGAAGCATCAGTTTGCAAACACAACATTAAAAAGTAAACAAAACTCCAAGCTTTTTCAAAATTTAGGAGTTTTGAAGTGCCTGCATTTTCCATACTTTGTTCCAAAAGCAAACTTCAGAAATTAGATTAATTGCAGATTTAGCCAGGTCTAAATTGGAAAGTGAGTGAAACTGTTATTCTCTTTTCAAATTACTCAAAAATTGGAGATGCTCAGAGAGAACTAAGCCTTGGCCGGCTGGATCTGTCACCTGCTGCTTTATGCTCACATTTGAACTCTGTGGGGCAGGCGGGGGCTGAGCACACAGCCCTGCGCCATCCCCGGGGCCCCCGCGCCTCCGGCAACACCTGAATCCTGCAGCATGATGCTCAGCACATCACTCACGTTCTTAATCCTCCTCTTCCCTTATCGAACGTGCAGCTCACATTTAGCTACACAAACAGAAGCCTGGAAAGAGAACGTCACGGCATCTGCAGGGACCGCTGCAGGATTTCTGGCATTCCATGACAGCTCTGAGACAGGCAGACTTCAAGAGAGCCAAGCGACGTATCCCTATGTACCTGCAGAGGACGACCACAGCCTGGATGGAGCCCTGAGAAACCTGGGGTTTGTTTTACAAATACACATTTTCAACACATTAGAGACTCCTGCTTTCCTAAGCTCCTTAAGTATCCATCTGGGTCAAAGTACTGGCAACTTCCTAGAAAATACTCTTCCATGTCATCTAGATACATCCTTTAATGGTTTTTACTGCAACCAAGCGCTTCTGGGTGCCACCAGCCTGCCTCACTTTTAGTTTAAAGAACAGGACAAATATTTGATAAGCGAGATAAACCGGGAAGCGATGAGAGGATACAAGGGGGTCCTCGGGACTGGGACAGGGAAGATTTGGGCCACCACCGGCTAATGCGTCCCACAGGAGGGGTCTGACAGTGACGAATGGGCACAGCACCCAAACCCACCTCTCTGGGTAGGATGGAGTCATGTTTCCCACCAAGCCAGAGATAAGGGGTAGCTCGTGTTTAGCTTCTTGGTGTGCCAAAACAAGGCTTAGGAGACTTTTATTCATAATTTGAAGCTAAAGGCAACTCAGTTTGAAATCTGAGAGGTGACTCTAAACTAAGCTTAGCGTAAAAAAGAAAGTATTAACTGGCTTGTTCCCTCAGTTCCTTGAGATTAAAATAAACTCAGCAGCAATGCACTGCAGTGAGAAAATAGCTTCAAAAGCCCCCAGTTTGACTGTCAGCACTGCATCAAAACAAACAAAGCAAGCCACCACCCCCAAAACCTCCAAAGTCCCCAACCAAATACAAGCGCCAACTGCTCTGCAGAGCAGTCAACCATTTGCACATCACTTTCTTGCTAGATGAGATACGAATCCATCTCCCTACGGACAAAAAAAAACCCAACATTTTTCAGGACAAAGAGAATCGGGAAAGACAAACACAGGATTAGTAAAATATCCACTGAGCTGTAAACATATTGAAGCTGTTTTAGCATCTATACTGCAAGACTTTAAAAAGAAAAAAGCCCACAACCTTCAGCAGGTTTAGGACGTAGACTGCTGTTACCTGCCATATTTGGGTAATGACAGTATGAAAAAAACTCTACAATATTAAAAAAGGATACGAAACAGCAGTAGCAAAATGTACATGTGTCAAATATACACAGTATTAGCTCAGCAGGGCCGCAATACTTATGAAACTTCAAGCAGCTACTAACCAGGGTCTGTTTCTTATTTTAAAGGTTAATGTTTTAAAAAGTGGTGAGCAAACAAATATATAACAAATCCTTTTTCTGATGAAACTCACTGAGTGAGACTGTTTTGAGGGAAACCTGTGGCTTCTGTCTGGAGTTTATTTTTGCAGTGTCTGAAGCCATATCACGTTATGTTTTGTTACCATTTTCTAAAACCCAGAAACACTAAATAGTGGGTTCCCATGAGATCAAGGACATGCTTTGTGTTTTTCTCTAAGAATTTACAATATACATATAAGAAGCTAAAGTAAATTGGAGGAAAACACAGCGAAAGGCAAACCCGGTGGGGATGAGAGCGATGACGGCAGCAGCCTGATATTACAGACACTGCTCAGCCCAGGGACAGACGCGGCAGCTACACGACTAATTGAATCAGCATCTTCAATTAAAAAATGGGGAAATGCAAAGACCGCTACAGCTTGTGATTCTGCTGTCCTGGCCCAGTTCATCTGTTCATCTCCCCCCATTGACATTTTGCCCGGAGAAGCTCTCGCTGTCACTAATGGGCAAAGTTGGTCTGTGCTCAATTATCTCCATTGCTGGAGAGCTGTTAAACCACATCATCATTTGAAAGACTCCTTTTGCAGCTTCATTTAAATGATTTCACTTATTTTACAGATAAAAGTTATGCAAGATTACTTGAAATGAGGAGGAAGGGGGGGGTGGGTG
>NW_009648149.1:2803159-2804591 GCF_000708025.1 Charadrius vociferus
TGGGTGGGAATAAATCAGTTGTGAGAAAAAGCTGAGACTATCAGACATAGCTTTTCCACAAGCAAAGGCAGCACAGAACCTCCTGGCACTCACGACGCAAGTGTCCGTGAGTTTGCAGACATGTATTTCCATGTGCTGGCACACACACCTCCATGGGTGCATACAGTCCCCAACATTTGAGAAGGCTCTAAGCAGGAAAATACCCTCTCTCTTCCCAATGTTTATCTTAATGAAGATTGCTTACCAATCCACTATTTATAAATCAAGATGGTAAGTAGGTATGACATTGCTTGAAAAGAGTCAAAGTAGGGCACAATTCTTATAAATGTGTTTCCTTGGAAAACTTCAGGCATTTGCAAGGAGAGAAACTATGGAAAACTGAGTAACTGCCAAAAATGCAATCAACAACCAGCAGCTTTTTTGTCTTCTTTTTCAAGGGACCAGAGAAGAGGGAGGAAAAAAGAGCGAGAAGGGAAAATACCCTGAGAAAATTAGTTCCACATGTTAAAAAGATTATTCATTTAGCCAATGTAACTTGACTAAGGTTATGCTCATGACAATGTATATGGCAGTATTTCAGAAAAAGGAAAGTCATGCTACCCAACCTTAAAATATAAAGCAGATGGTCTTCTCAATAGGACTGGATTTTTTCCTCCCTACACTTATTCCTCATTCCAGCCTCTAGGATGTGAAACTTTAAATATTTATATGTTTTTTTCAGGTTGAGAAGTTTTTGATTACTGGACATTTTTCAACTCACTGCATTCTATTGCTCCTCTTCCCTTTAAAGAGAGCATAGATTTGAGCATTTCTCAGGAGCAAAATCGACCTGAAAATTCATTCTATTGGGAGAACTCTGCGTTTCATTTTTCTGGTTTGTTTTCAAGCTCATGTCAAAATGACTAACAAAAATGGGGAAACATTTAAGCAGCAAACCAATACATGTAAATAGATGCAATCCTATAGCTTGATAGCATTTTAGTTTAATTACTGCGCTTATCCAATTTGGTCATGAATTCAATATAGAGCAAGTATGCAAAAGAAACATGGTTCAATTTATGTAACATTCCAGCTAGGACTGTGTAATTTTACAGCAAGGTCAAAAAAAAAAGCCCCAAAAAACAAAGGGACATACAGAAACACACTGAGAGCACGTGATTTTGTTTCCTGATCTGTTTAATGCAATCAAGGCAGAAGCTGTTGGGTTTTGTTTGGAGAAACGCTAAGGCACAGGAACACCAAGGCTGGGGTGAGGCATTAAAGAGATCTCCTTGAATCGGGAAAAAAAAAATAATCCAAGAACAACAAGCTTAAACATCGGAATTTATAGATCATAAATCACGACACTAAACTTCTGTGCATAAAATGAATGGGCTGATGCTAACATAATTACAGAACTGTTTTCTTTAAATGTCCAAGAGTATCATTTTTC
>NW_009648149.1:2804643-2810354 GCF_000708025.1 Charadrius vociferus
CTGCAACTGCTGCTGCAGCGCTTCCTAACAATAACTGTCTAGTACCGCCTGCACTCAGAAAGACACAGAAGTTTAATACTTTTAACACACACCGCAGTCAGTTCTCAGCTGTTCACATGCAAAGCACCGACACTTTTTCCAAGAGAAAAATAATAGATGAGTAACAACCTGAAAGACCCTGTAGGTAAGAACCTTCCTGAATGAGTTAGTGTCTGTAATAAAAAGTACAAGAGTACTCTCATACGACAATATTATTTGTATTAATAAGTTAAAGAGTTTTAAGGTCACCTGCTTACATACCTCATTTGCATTGTTTTTCTTTGATACAACGCACACCCTTCCTTTTTCGAGTGGAAGGGAGCGGGAGCAATTTTTTTATACTCCTACATTGTACAGGTTTAATTTCTCAAATTTTTAACGTAGTTAAAAAATTAACTCAAGAAGATAAACACTTTGCATCAAATTATTATCTTAATCATTCCCTCCAACCTAGACGTAAAGTTATTTGAAAATAACTTGTATTGCAAACTGACCCGGGGCTTAAAATTGACTCAAATGTGACTCCCTCATGCTGCCCATGCAGAGGTGCGTTCAGGCACGCCAACTCTCAGCTGTGAGACCTCACCAAACCCGATGGAAGCGCTGCACATCCAACAACGGCGCGTGGCCCGGCGCAGCGATGGCTGCAGAGGGTGATACCTCTGGCTGCTGCGCTGCGCGGTTAACTCGTTTCCCCATTTTCACATGGCTGGTTTTGCCATGCTGGCTCATATAGGGGCTGTGGCCAGAAAATAGAGCTCTTGACAGAGATTTACAGGACAGCATACATATTAAAAAAATCTTCCAGTTCAACGTCAGCCTATTTTATGGGTTAGAAAGAAGTAACTGCTGCATACACTGGGGCGATATCCCACTTGCAGACACAGCCTCCCAAAACGCTGCTCCAACCAAGCCTGGTTTATGCAGCGGCTGTGGGAGCCAAAGGAGTACAGACGGGGAAAGGATCCACATTTGCCTACGAACAGTAAGTGGAAACGGCGCCCAGGGCAGCGGCAGCCAGGGCCTGCCTGCAGGAACAGGCTCTCATAGCAGCACAGGGTACACGCGCGAAGCTCTCCCTACGCCTGCACACTCACACGCTGGGGAACACCGCGTGCTCCTGGAAGAGCTGCCCAGGGGCTTGGGGAGTCCCATCCTCAGAGGTACCCAAAGCCAAGGGGACAGGTGGCCCAGACCAGCAGGGCATGAGGACCTTGGGAGGTCCCATCCCACCACAGCTGGTCTTTGATTCTCTGAGGACACAGTGCCAGTCCCACAGCTGTGACCCCCCCCACTAAAGCCCCGGCTCTATCACCAGACGCTTACAAAAGCCGAGAAGATTTAACTTGCAGTCTTTGTGACCTTGAAATTTGAAATCCCCTGGTGCTCTCTGTGAGCTTTATGAAACACCATTTCACTATACTTAGCTGCTAAAGAAAAGAGAATTGCCCATCAACCAGCACTGGAAATAGGGTATTGTCTCCTCTTCCTTCCAAAACAGAGGTGGAATGAACTCAGGGAACAAGCACACTAACAGAGTAATTATCTGACAACTTCTCCCCGTTATGTTTTGTGAGCTAGAAGACCAGGATGATTAAACAGATCTACAACAGAAGTAAACGCTTTATCCTGGCCCCTAAAAAAATAACGTACAGATGCAAAGTAGCAAATAATTGCTAGGTCAGTAAAGCAAAGAAGATCATCTCTAGAAGAAACTGCTAAACCACCTTTCCAAGTGCTCATCCAAGGCGATGACCCCCACGCTCTGCAGGACAACAGCCAGAGGAGCAAAGCTGGTCCACGGCATCCAGCAACCCACCTTCAGCTGGCTCCTGCTGGACAAAGGTCAATAGGACTATTTTTCCCTCCTTCTTCCACAGAGCTGTGGTCCAGCATGAGTCACCCCTCCACAAAACAAAACCTCGCAGAACTCTCAATGGGAACTGGCCAATTAACTTGTTATCTCAGGGCACAGAAGGAGGTAGAGCAACCCACAGCAAACAAATGTAATCTTCTGGAAAGCACAGAGCCATTAGATGTTATCGGTTCACCAAAAAAAAAAAAAAAAAAATTGAAACTAAGGGGAGGCTCATGAATTGAATTCCTACAGCACTTCAAAGCAATCTGTGCATGAATGCAAGCATTTATTCTTCTAATTAAAAAAGAAAAAAAGCAAGCAAAATAGCAAGACATCATTTACATAAAAGAGGGGGGAGTAAAAAAAAATAAAAAATCCCCCAATACCCAACGACCAAAACTCAAACAAAAGGTCCAGTGTTAATCAAGAGCAGAGTAGAGTCCAACCCAGAAAAGGGAGAGAAAGCTCCAGATTTAATGAGGGAAGGCGCTGAAGAAGAGCAAAACTCGCCTCATCGTTTTCTGGGGCGCTCCTGCCAAGCCATCCCACGAGAATTTCTACATCCAGCCTTCGGGAGCAAAAAATCATCAGATGTTTTGCAAAGAAGAGTCCTTTATCTTGCACCCTCATTGTTTTACAAACCGAAGGGGCAACAAGCCAAGGCTGCAGGGTCCTTGACTGCATGTCCCAGAAGATGGGACGGTCCCACCAAGGCAGCTGCTGAGATGGAGAGGGCTTGGGCCAGAGGGACCTGCTCCAGGCTGAGGTGTGGTTGGCACCAAGCGAGAGAGCTTTCTCCTATTTTGCTTTTTAGTGGTCTCACTTTGTTTTTACAAAGAAAGTCTTCCTAATAAAAAAAAAAAAAAAAGAGAGAGGTGGCTCTCTGACATACCTCCTTTTGCCATGTCTACACCAGGTCTAAACAATATGGGCATCCTACATATGAACTACGTGTCCGTTTCTCCATAGGAAGACCAGTTCAAGTTCGCTTAACGTTAGCAACATTCAGGTGGGGGGTATTTAGGTATGCGCAATTATTTCAGTTAGAAAGAGCCCGTAATTTGACATTTAAGCCCAAATTTTTGTAGATGCTATATTGGTCTCCAAGACTCCCTGAAAAATATTGTCATTATTCAGGGAATCATTTGACCAGGGCTTCCAAACATAAAAACCACCTCAGCTCTGCTTGTTTTTCTTGCCACAACAGCAACTTTAGCACAAATCATATTTCAAGAAAAGAAGACTAACTACATTAAAAGGCTGATGAAAAAATCACAACACAAAACAGAATTTCTAATCTGCTGCTCTAATTATTTGAATATTGGCAAACCAGTATTTATCACCTTAAATAAATATAATAAATACACACCATGAAAACAATAGTGTTATTCACTATTGTTGAATGAACAGCCTACAGTATTTCCTAACTAAAAATAATGATTTCAGCCTTCTAAAAATTAGTTTTGCTGAAATTATTATAAATATATTTATCCTTCAAATACTAAGTAGTAAGAAATGAGACTGAACCTCACTTTAAAAATCAGAGTATGCACTCTTCTGGTGAGTTGCTGATTAACAATACTGAGATGAACAACATCTGAATGATTTCTGTGTTTGAAAATGGATGCTACAAATTAGCAGTTGAAATTTCTGAGAAGCCCCCCCCAAAATCTCTAATCATTCACCTGTCCGAAGACAACACCTCAGATTACAATGCGGGATTATTTATTTTTTTTTGTTTCCACATAGGCACCTTTTCCTTAGTCAGTGGAACATCTTGTTGCAGCTATTCCATCGAATGGGCTACTCTTCGCCATGTGGTCAGATTCCTGTGGTTTCACATTAAAGCCATACATCCTCAGAGTCACTGCAGGAGGAGTCTTCTGCTGGGGCTGTCCCAGATCTCCCACTGTTTACCCTGGAGTTTTCAACAGAAACACACGCTACTTCCAGCTCCAGCAGACCTGCACCACTATGAGCTTCTAAGAGCCATTATTTTTCAGAAGCCTTTGCAAAATATACTCACTTTAGGATAATGAAGGTTGATCATTTAATGCGAGCACCAAATACATGCATGCATAACATTGAACAAAAATATTATATAGCTATTGAAGCTAAATCAAATATTTATTTCTCATTCTGATTCCTTTTCACACGCTGAAGAGAGATGTAATTATTTTAAAAGAAGACGTTTAAAGACTAATTCTTCTAATTTATAAGTGAGTTTGCAGACACATATGCTGTAGATGGAGTAGCATCCCCTGTTCTTCATTTCCCAAATTCCTCCTCTAATCTAAAAGGTATGACAGTATTCAACAACTGTGCTTCTTTGGCCCTTTGAATATACTCCAATTTCTGTATTTCAATATCTTTGTGAAAACACTGAGAAAAGGAGCAAGAATACTGCAGGTTGCAAAGGGTTTTGTGGAGGTTTTTTTGGTTGGTTTGGTTTAAGACATTACCAAAAGAGAAGAAAGCATATTCTTTTTCTAAGAAAACCAGGGATCCTTTAACTGAATATTCATCTGCTTCTGCAGATTATTAAAAACCAAACCTGACAACAGAAGATTTAATCACTTTAATGCGGACCCACCCAGGTGTCAGCACAGCGGTGTAACCCAGCTCTGCGGGACAGAAGAGCCAAAGAGGCCCCAGAAGATGCTGCGCAAGAGACTCTCACATTCCCTCCCAACACCAGCACGCTACCCCGTGCCGACACTCTGCAGACAAATATCCTTAATGTTAGACTTAATTATTTGTCAGAACATGGAAATAAACCATCTATCTTTCAGAGGAACTCTGCTCAATAACCTGCTGCAAGGAGCCACCTTTTGTAACTCAGTGTTTTGGGTGGTCAAGATGGGAAAGCGCAAGGTTAAAGGCCCAAAACGATAAAGCACCTTGACATGCAGATCATTAATGATACAAAAAGGATTGTTACCATATCTTGTCATGAAATGAGTCCGTGATCATCCTCACCTGAACTGTCCTTTTACACTCCCAGAGATGCAGGAGAACACACACCCCATCAAGCGCTTCACCCTTGTTATACTTGACTGCCAGGATTGTACAGTCATTCTGCACTAGTTAAGGTGGAAGTTTCTAGAATCATAGAAACCTTATGGCTGGAAAACACCTTTAAGATCATCAAGTCCGACCGTTATCTAATTCTACCGGGCCCACTTCTAAACCATGTCCCTGAGCACCATACCTAGATGGCTTTTAAATACATCCAAGGATGGCGATTCAACCACTGCCCTGGGCAGCCTGTTCCAGTCCTTGATAACCCTTCCAGTGTAGAAGTTTTTCCTAATGTCTAACCTAAACCTCCCCTGGCGCAACTTGATGCCATTTGGTCTTGTCCTATTGGCTGTAACTTGTGAGAAGAGACCAACGCCAACCTCCCGACACCCTCCTTTCAGGTGGTTGTAGAGAACAATAAGGTCTCCCCTCAGCCGCCTTTTCTCCAGACTAAAGAACCCCAAGTCCCTCAGCCACTCCTCATAGGACTTATTCTCAGACCCTTCACCAGCTCCGTTGCTCTTCTCTGGACCCTCTCCCGCACCTCAATGTCCTTTTTAGACTGGATATTGTTTCTGGATGTTTAGAAAAAGTTCAGTCTTTTAAGGCTCTATGTCAGTATGCAATCTTGTCATATAATTATCACCCAAGCCTCCAACTCTGGTTGGAAACACTGCGCTTTTCTCAGACTGAACTTTTAATGTGGCCAATATTATTACTGGAAAATATAGGAAAACAAACAAGAAAAATCACAATGCAAAAGAGCTGAAAAGCAAAGGAAAGAGGAAAGAGT
>NW_009648149.1:2810387-2836224 GCF_000708025.1 Charadrius vociferus
AGAGTGAAGAAAACAGCTTTCAGGATGTTTAGAAACAGTCTCGATTTTTTTTTAAGATAGGTTTTTCCTCTGTTTTGAGTTGGTTTTATCCACGACGCAATCTTCCAAGCCCAGAGAAGAGGGGCGCAGATTGGACTGGAAACTGCACGATCCCGGATGTAGAAGACAGAACTATAATCTAGAACTGACTGACATCAGATTTATGTTTTGCAACTTAAAGAACACACACAAGATAGTTGCTACAAACCTACAAGCACAGTCCTGGGACTCTGAACATCCGCACAATCTTGTAATTTATGGTCAACATCACACAACACCACAAGGACAGGAGGAACAGAGCTGACAAGAATTTGGGAGCAGATTTCCACTGTAAAAAAGGAATTTAAACTATAGGGAACCAACATTTCAGGAAAAAAAAAATAATCAGGAAATTTATAATGGTAGTATTAATTCCTTTTGTGACAGGATGTCATTGCCAGTTGGGTTGTACCTATTAAAAAGATCAAAAAGAACTCATACATACATACATTGTTAAAATTGAAACAATGACAGAGGCAATTACTATTTTTCATTCCTTCTGTAAATATTACTACAGGCTGCTTTTTCCAAAACATTTACAAACTATGAAGTGAGCTCCACTGCTGCTGGTAAATGAACCAAATTAAAACAATTTCTGTTTCAAAACAGAAGAGAATTATTAGACCTTTTTTTTTTAAAAATCTCAATTCATGTTTAACTTTGAATAAAATCTTTTGGAACCTCTGGAGAAAAGGCTGCTTATTTACTCAAAATAAATCTCTGCTGTGATTTGCTTCAGAAGATACTACTTATATGAACTCTCTTATTTAAGAAGACCTCATGCTGAGGGGTACAGTGTCATCATCATTAAAAATAATCAAGAATCCCTAGGCAGACATTTGCACTTGAAATTATAAAATCTCAATGTTTCATAGTACTGCAAGGTTTCCCACCATTCATTCATATTTAATTTTTGAGGATGCTTCAAGTGCATGTAAAATATTTATCCGTTAAAGGGGTTTTCAAATTAGAATGTTTAATATGGGCTTCTTCCTCAAAACAGTTTTTATTTCATTTTCAGTAAATCATCCAAGCTTTCATTTGCTAAATTTTATCAATTTCAGAAGTAGAAGATGTCAAAGAAAAGCCTATACTTGCTACATGCTGCTGCATTAGAACAAGCAGTGTTTTACTAAAACCTGGAATTCTTTTAAAGCATTATATAATAATTCCACTCTTTATGAATACATGATGAATTGTGCTGAACAGGCATCAAAATATTAACTCTGGTGGAAGCACTGCTTCCAACGCTAAACTGGAGCATGAAGGCAGGCCACAAGCTTGCTGAGCCTCATTTGGCGCACGAGCCCATCAGGACTGACTGGCAAACTCGAAATTGAATTAAGGATTTAAGGCTGTATAGAGACCACCTCCAGCTCAGCAACCTAAATAAATTCCCTTTCTTTCGCTTTTCTGTGCAATTATCTGTGTGTTGCACATCTGTCTGAACACGCGGAGATGCCACTGTAATCCACTTTGGTATCAGGATTAGCGAGTTCAGACACCAAAGAGAAATAAAAGCATTAACGTTACTTTGAATGTAGACAGAATTGAAGTAGATTAATGCTACTCAGGGAATAAATATTCCTGTTGTCAAACACAGTTACTACTACACTGGTATCAGTATTTGACAGTCAAAGTGGGGGGTGGCGGAATTTATTGGACAAAAATTTTCGTTATGCTGATACTGAAAATTTATCTTAAGAAATTAATGAATAAATTTTAAGCTTAATAAATTAATAAATTGCTGATACCCAAAAATTAACTCTACCTCCCTGTTTCAGCATGTAATCTGCATTTTCATTTCCAAAAGCTTTCCATGGCACAATTTAAAATGTGTTTTTTCACAATACAGTTTTCCATACACAGAGAAACTGGGAATAAGCAGAATTACCCTGAAAATAGTTTATCAGTTCTCTCTCACCTCCCCAGCTTGACTTTCATTCTTTCGATGTCTTTTCACTCTTAAATATAACAAAGATAGAAACACAGGGCTAAGGTTACAAAATCAAAAGCATCAGGCAATATAAAAGTTCAAAAGATGCCCAAAAGTGATGTCCACCCTAAACCAGACATGATAAAGCACTGTAAGATGAAGTAATGGCATGAATTTCAGGGTTAGCAAGAAGTCACAGAATATCTGATTTCTTAAAAAGAAAAATGAAATCTTCTGAAAATTCTGAAAGCCCTATCTCCATGCAAGACCAAGTCCTTTCTCTAGTGTCTAGTAACACATCCAATCAGGGTTTTAAACGTTATGGTGTGCTCCTCCTTTTCCCTGCACTTGCGAATGAATGAATAATAAGTGGCAATATGAAGCAGCTGTATCTTATGATGGAGGATTTACAGACTATCATACTATATACCTATATTTGGGGTTTTAAGTAAAATTTATGATGTGGCAATCATAACAACATCACTAAGTGCAAAGAAAATGCCACCGACTCACACCTGTGGCTTCTCCATTTCCAGGTGGCATCCCTGTCTTCGCAGCATCCCTCGCCCCCGCGTGCCAGACTTGGCTCCCGCTTGCTCCCTCCTCCGCTGCGCTTCCACTCTCATCCACAAAGTGAAGTTTCCAGTACGAGTATTATCTCATAAAAAGATAAGTTATCTGGATAAAAACCATACTGCAGTATGCGCTCTGTTCCACATGTTAAGAATTACGAGGTGGTAAGCTTTGCATCGAACTACAAAAAAGTGGAATGCTAACCAAATCCTCGCTGAGTGTGCAGCAGACAGCCACGAAATATCCCAGAGTATCATCTGAAGATGAATGATAATTACAGAAGTTTAAAACAATATACAAAGGCATTCTATTTGATAAACGTAGCAATCACTAGTTGCTTGTGTTAATTCAATATTTTTTCGTATATTTGCATCCAATTTCCACCTATTCACAACCACAACCACATATTATTCATACAAAAGTGATCTGAAAAGCTGGTGTCTTGCTGCAAGCTGCTCCTCTGTTCAACCAAAGCAGCAAGGACACAGAGGTTTTCTTCAAAGGATGAAAATCAGAGCAAAACCTTTACAATCCTTTTCAAAGCCTAGAACGCATTTGCATGACGAAATTTAACAGTTACAAGGAATAGGATTATTTTTTTTTTTTTCATTATACTAGTAACACAGAGAACGAAGCAGAGAATCATTTCCAGACGGTGTCCTGGTACGGTATGGTTCAGTTTGGTTTGTCAGCTCTACAGGGTTTGGGAAGGTTTAGTTATTTGATCCTGGGGTGCTAACAATTCAGACATCCTTTTTTCCAAATCAAAATTAAATACGTACCTTCCTCCTGCCCTCCCTAACCTTCTACCGCTTCGCTCTACGCACCCCTTCTTGCTCAGCCCCCAAAAAAGTTATCAGGAAAGTTTCTGGTTTAGTTTTGCTTGTACAAAACGCAGCCCACTGCAAAGCAATGAAAAAAGAAGCCATAACGTGAATGACCTATTGTACCTTTGGTTTTTATTTGCAAAGGCATGCAGTCATCTTTAATCTGGATAATGAAAACGGTGATTTCAGCTGTAACAACTGCCCCTTACTCCAATCTGTAATTTTATAGGGGAAATGTCAGTGCTCCTCTCACTTAAAACAAACAAAAAACCCCAAAAGGTAGGAGACATACAATAAAGCTTTCAAATGCATAAAGTGTAGAAGAAACCAGGGGAAAGAAGGTTCCTGAATTCATTTTCTATGTTTCTTTATTAAAAGAGTGGACAAGAGACAAGCATTTCCTACAATGTCAATGCCATTTCAACTTTACAACTTGCAGAGTTAGTTTTACTTTGAGAGTTTGGCACGTCCTGTTCTAGCACCAAAACAGACCTGAAAGCTGGATGGAGGAAAACAAACAAAACCCAAAGAAAACAACAACCAAAACCAAAAGCCCCAACCCTGCAAGGTTCAACTGCTGACAAAGCCCTAATGTAAACATATATATTGGTTGAAAAAAACCCCCAAAGTGTTCTGAGCATTTATTCCATCCCTCCGGGAGAGAAGGCACACACTAACCTTGGGCAGGGTAGGCATTTGCAACAAACACAGGTTTGAAGAAGACCTTCCAGCTGTTGGAAACATAGCTTTCAGCTACAGAAATATTTGATGAGTGGAAGCTCTCTCTTGTGCAGGAATCTGCCTCTTCGGAGGTCCAGAAGTGACCCCCAGCCCTGGTTAGGTTTCCACAATGTTCTCTAGCTCCGCAGACCAGAGTCAATCAAAATGCCGTCAGATCTAAGGACTACTTTTCAGAAACACAAGTCTTGGGCACAAAGAAAATTCCAAGGTCCACTTTTTCCCTCATTAACCCTCTTTCTGGATGAAAATAAATGGAAAGATGTGCTTCAAACACTAACCCGGTGCACGTTCAGTTCAGACCAGGCTAGATTTAGTTCACAACCCACCCACAGGATATCGGGTCCTCAGCACCAACTATTTTGCACCACCAACTTGCTCGTGCCGTGCTGAAATAAGACATACACAGCCAGTAAAAGGCCTGGAGGAAGGGCTATAGCTGTGTTGAGGCTTGCACTTCAAGCAGGATTAAAATGTCTTTTTTCCTCTCGCTGTGAAGTCTGAATTCAGTCTTTAAGCCTGGGATAATAACCCTTCATAAAGCGGTATTTCTCTGTGATTTAACAAAACAAAGTTCTGCCCAGAAAACATTTCATAAGGTTATTTAAATCATTTCCCCCGTTGTTTTCTAAGCCTTTGTCACAAACACTCTCACATCTTTTTTTCCTGATAACATCGCAGACAAAAGCGTTTTACAAATTCTGAAAGTCACTAGTCAATCCGAGCTATGCCAAAATACTACAAAATACTATTTTTAGCTGTTTCATGAGCTGCACTTGGTCCTGAAAGACCAAGATGGCTTGTTCTTGGTACGTGCATGCCGGTGAGACACCAAAACTCCCCAGATGGAAAAGCACAGCTTGAAACCCTCTCCCAACGTTAGCACAGTGTGCAGTCAAGGGACCCCCAGGCAATTTAGCTCTGCTCTCACCTCGGTTCCCCCTGGGAGCACATGGCAGGATTACGGGATGCTGAGCATATGCTGAATGAAGGTAAATTCCAGCTGAAAAGCTATGGATGGGTCAAAGTCTTCCCAGTTGTGGGAAGGATGCACAAGCAAAGCATTTGGCAACATTTAAAAAGAACTTTCTCATTGACAAGAGCTCTATATTCCCATGAAGTTAAGTAGGGCATCCCTGAGATGCACTGAGGGTACTCAATACCAGGTGTGTTTGCCAACCTATGTACTTATGACATGTCCACCAACAGTCTACCTAAACATAAATCTCTGCTATCAGGCTTAAGCATCTTTTCACATGTCTCTTTGTGTATTAAATGCTAATAAGCAAACCCTTCAATTCGTGTTTTGTGAATACAAATAGCTAAATAACAATTTTAGATCTGTTTTATCACCGTACACGTGTCACTTTGGTATAACCATGCCCACTCCATGATTACTGCTGAAGTTCAGCTCCCGCAGCAGTAGGGCAAGAAGGCACCTCTTGGCAACGCGCTTTTCATACCAAAACAAATGAGAATGAACCTCTGAAGGACGAATTCTTTGCACTAACACAACTACTAGTGAGGCAAACGGCCACGGAAGGAACCTCTGAAGTTCTTCAGCTGCAACCCCAAACCCACGTGGTACGTACCAACATTGTTAGTCCCTGAGGGATGTCAAGCATTCAATACAGAACGGACCACTGTATATTCACCAGTAATCACCCAGTTACTATCACTGAGCTGCCAGCATTGTGGAAAGTGGCAAGTTCCACCCTGAATTTGCTATGTGAGGAGATGCACTGACATGCAATAGGGGTGGCACGGTGCAAACTGGCCTCCCGAAACCAGCATCATGCAGCTGGACATGCAGAAATTCAGAAATCATCACGTGTCATGTTGCAAGCAAGATGACTGCTAAACACAGTACTTGTCAAGTGGCACAGCTGATGAAACATAAAACCCATCGGGCAGTTTTCAAGCCTAACGCTCATTTACCCATTGCTTTGTGCTTCACTGGAAGCGTACAAGACCCTTCCAATGTAAATAAATCACATTTGCAACCCCCTTGAGGCACTTACACCATTACAGTGATGTAGACCAGTACCACCGAACATGAGACATGGGTTGCCATTTTTTCTCTCAACTTTATCTTCCCTGTGGCTAAACTGCATCTTGCTTAGTCTCCTATCTATTTGTTCTACAGCCTCTTGAATAGCTGCATTTAAGACAAACACCCTCATTAAGCAGTTACTGTTCCACCTGTTCCAAAGATAAACCTTAAAAAAGGTACAAAAAATATTCCGTATTTCCTGCCTGCTAAACATTTTCCAGACAAAGTACTCATGACAATAAATGCATTTTAGCAGGGCTCTGGCAACAGCATCTATACGAAATACTTGTTTTCTTTACCAGTGAATTTCAAAATTATAATTAAATTGCTGTGCCTGGAACATCTTGCTACCCTTTTTTGTTTTCAAGTTGATTTCATTTAATCTCAGATAAAACAGATCTGTTACGAGAAAGGGACAGGGAAAGAGGGATGATCGCTGGGGTGGCAGGAGCCGTAGCACTGTCACAGCTGCACGGGAACACGCCACCCTCTCCCCCCACATAAAACAGCAGATTGACTTGATTTTATTTCACCCTCTCACAATGCACATGTAATGACTATTTTCTGAGCAACATAGTTAAATACATACTCTAGGATCAATATTAAAATTTCAGCCTTTAAAGAAAAATAAAGGAGTGTCGTAAGAAAGCTCCACACTGACAGCACAAGCGTGAGATTGGATTTCAAAATTTCAAAGTGCACAGAAATTTCTGCCAGCTGCAGAGACTGTTCCTGGGAAATGACACTCTTGACACCGCACTGTCACACAGGAATAGCAGCAAACGCCATGCTGTGTTCATAAATAATTTTTTTTTTCCCAGTCTCTGAAGGCAGGGAACACCTATCTATTTCTCAGAATTCTCACAAAATACCCACCAAAATTCTTACATAAACCACAACATTAAAGGCTCTATCAGCGGAGAGAGCTGGAAAGAGTTGGGGAAAACCCACCGGGATTATTGTAGCAGAAAATGCCGAAATTGCACAGAGCAGCCAGCCTCCTGCGAGGAGCACGATTAGCACGTTAGTTTAATTCCCGCGCATCGCTCCAGCCCACCTGCATTCCCGCAGTGTCAGACCGCGGCCTTTTCTTCGTGTATTAATTTTACATGCTCCTCTCTCGCAGGCAGGCAGGGAGCTAACGAGCAGTCCCCCAGGCTTAGTCTGCAGAGGAAAACTGGCAGCGGGACCAGAGCTGTTGCCTAATAAGATCTTCATATGAGAAGGCAGAGGACCTGCCCAACACTAGCAGTCAAGCTGGTTTTAGAGGGTTTTATTTATTTAAGTTGAAGCAGCCCTTTCAGACACCAAGCTGCTTCCTTACCATTGCAGAAGTGCAGCGAAAGGTCTTACATCAATAAGCCAGAGCCGTGCCAAATTCCTCCAGACCCATCTCCTGTTGGTTGTTTACCGATGGCGCAGCAGATTTTTGGGTTCATGAACCATTGAAGTCTTTGTGAAAGACTGGCAACTGTTGGCTTAGATAGCTTTCATCGGGGAGATCCTAATCTCCTGCATTCAAAAAAGGCTTGCTTTGATATTCAGGAGATAAAACCCAGACTATTTCACTTAGTTTGAAGTACGCCAACCTAGATGGCATATTCTGCATGAAAAGTTCAGAAAGAGAAAACAATGTATGGAAACAGCACTAACCAGCTGGAAATGATTCCAGGACCAACAGGGTACCACACGGCCATGGAGACCACACAAGGTCTTAAGATGACAGTGACCTCAAAACATTCCTACAACAACTTTACCTTCCAGGTATTCAAAACTTCATGGGAAAACAAAGGTAACCCACGCAGAGCGGCGAGAAACACGTTAGATAAGGCAATTATCTCCTCCATCTGGACAGAAAAACACATACTGAAGAAGGAACAAGTCATGATAATCCATCCAAGCACCATGATAATCCATCAAACTGTTCATGAAAGCCCAGGCTAACCTCCGGGCAGGGGAGAGGAGTCATGTTTTACTGCAAGGGTGGGTGCAGCCAACTCAGAAAGCCAAAGGGATGGACCATGGGCCTGGTGGCAGCAGAGGGGCAAGCAAAACCCTCTCCTCTCAGCAGGCAGGAGCAGCTCAACCGCTTTTGTAACCCTCCTGAATACATGGTTTGCTATTAGAACTAAACCACTAGGCTGTAGGATGAGTCGGTTTGGCAGATCATTGCTGAAAATGAAGCAGGTTGTCATCAGCTTGCTCTGCAACCCTACAAACTCTAGGCCTGACAGAGCAGGAGCATGTGCCCAGAGAAGGACCTCCTCCTCCTCCTGCAGTAGCTAGCCACGAGGCTGGATGTGCCACCATCTGCCAACCCATCTAACCACAGCCTGTGTCTGAATCCACAACTCACAGTTACTTGCTCCCTAGAGTAAATCTGAAATTGCGTTCAATGTGTCCTTTGCACCTTCTATTTTCATGAAATTAAAACATGAACTTTTAAAACCTAGTATCTCACTTCAATATCTGGATAGGACAATTTTATGAACAGCTTATAAACACAAAAAAGTCATCAGTTGTAACACACTGCCTATGTTTTAAGAGATATAAAATACAGCAGCACAGTAACACCTACAGATGCTGTTGGAGAAGCAAACACTACCACTTTACCTCTCACTCTACAACTCAACTTTTTGGATTCCTTCAGGACTTGTTCCTCAAATCAAAAATAGATGCCAGATACCAATTAGTAACAGGTTTATAAGTTTATCAACTTAAGACACCCACTTTTGGAGGAGAAATAATTTGCTCAGACATCTGGAGTTCCCAAACTCAGTGGGATGGCAGAAGGAAAAGCGAACAAGGCGGGATCATATCATCTGTACTTTCTTTTTCTATCCAGTTATATGGATATAGAGAACCTGCACTCACTTCATACTGTGTCAAGTCCCAGAAAGTAAAATAAACTTCATTTAAAACTGTCTGAATATCTAGCATTTAATCTACTTTAGTACCTGAGATTCAAACCATTTATCAAAAAAGTCCTTGTGCTAAGTATTTCTACTCTATTTTAAACATTTATCACCTTTGCCATGTCTTGGAAGGTTTTGTCCACTGTAGAGATTACGCGTACCCCGATCAGCATCCCCATTATCAGCAGAAGAGATTTCTCAGATTTAAATTTATATACCAAAAAGACAAACTTCTACATTCTACCTTTGCATGGTGACATTTGTAACGCACTATTAGAGGGGAGGCAAAAGCAATGATGAGAAGTGAGGAAGTCCACGAACTACCCTCAGATGAGCTGCAGTAACAGCAGAGCTGGCTGCACGCTGCTCTAACCACACGGCTTTCTGGGGAGGAACATACTGAGCAAAGGAAACAGCAAAAAATCCCGAGCACATTGCCATTTTCTTGGAATCTGCCTAGACAGAAACAAAAACCAACACCACATTTTGCACGGAGCAAGAGGCTCTGGTCTGATTTTACAAATCCACTATTTATTAACACATTCATTCCAGTTCTTTTTTATTTTAAATCTGAGCTCCTCCCAAAAAGCCACATTTATGCTTTCAAAGATTCTTATTTTGCCTTTTACCAAGGCACTACTATATTTCCTTGTCCTTGGAGAGTTTTATCTGGGATTATACACATGTACCAAAACACAGCTGTTCCACTTCTTTTCTCCTTTATTTTTTTCGCATAGAAAAACCTGCCTCTATCAGCCACCCAATTAGCTGCTCACTATCAAAAGACTGCTTTGGCCTTTCATCTTCTCGAAAACTGGATTCAAGTGAGAGGGTGTCATGGAAACCGTGTCTCAGGTCATTTCCTGTTTCAGTTTTTAGTCACCAAAAAAAAAATAGTAATAACAATAATACTGGGCTTTTTTTCTGATTAAAAAAAAACCAAACATATTATCCCAGTCTGCAAAGCACATAGTAGCTATTAAAAAAAAAAATATTATTCTTCATGAGAAATCTTCATCTGACAAACTGGGAACCTGATTTTCAATTCAATGTTCAACCAACTCTCCGCTAAAGAAACTGAAAAGCAAATGTGAAGAACAAAATCTGCAGCAAATAAAAAAAAAAATTATTGCCTAAGAAAATATCTTTCAGAACATGTATGCTTTTTATAGTTCACAGTACTACTGTACAGCATACATTGTGTGTGTTTCTGTAAGTATTTCACTAATCAAGTAGGATAGAAAATGGTTAGATAATTATATATGGGGTTGCCATCAAACCACAGAAGTTTCAGGTGCTTTATCTACTCCAAATACCTCCTTTTAGAAACTAACAATCTCAATTACCTCTTGCTTTTGGGAAAACAGTTCAAAGCTTGCTAAATTTCATTATTACAAAAGAGTTGCACTTGACTGGTAAAGCCACAAAAACAAACAAACAAAAAAACCAACTCTGAAAGACACCAAATTCACAAACATGACAAATTTCAACCAGCTGCTTGAGGTTACAGCTAACATTGCATTTGTGCAACAAGCCCATGCGCACGGGAAGCCCAGTGCAAGGTGAGATTTGCAGCGATGCAGCGTGTATTTTTGTTTATTCATCTGGAACTAGCAAGATGTTAAAGTGAACCTTTATCCTGAGCCCCCACGTAACCCGCTAAAATAAAGACTGCTTGGGAGATTGCTGGGAAGCCCCTGCTCCTGGCGGAATTCCTGCCAGTATTAATCAGAAATGACTTAATTCCCACAAGCTCTGAAAGTAAAACTTTCACACCACCTTGCAATGTACAGTTCTTATCTATAAGATCAATCTCAATCCAACTGATCATTTGAATAACGGCATGGGTTTGAGGAACTGTAATCAGGAGAAATTTGGAGCGGGGACACTCTATGGTAGAAAACTGACAATTTCTCTACACCCTCATGATTGGAGAAACGGCTCATTTCTGGTTCTAGCAACCGGTGCTGCCATCTCCAGTTTCTGAACCCCACAGAACACAACTCTTCGTTTCTTTTTTAAATTAACACACTACAACCACAGGGTCTTAGAAATTCCAGGTTCATTCTATCTAATGAAGCAAGGACAGTACTCAAAACTAAAAAAAAAATATGGGAAAGCTCATGAGCTAATGGAGCTTTTATCGTTAATATGGGTGGTAAATAAAGGTAATAATAATAAAAAAAGAAAAAAAATCACTCAGTGACTTAAGAACACCTTAGTACTCTGCCAGATTTTCTTCTGTGTTGATGGGAACAGAGGGAGACCATAAGGTTGCACATATACCCACGTAATGCATCTCACCAAACAGAGTTAAATGGGGGGGCTAACAGGGAAATACAGACCGCCTCCTCTTAGAGGAGGAATTAAATCAAGGTATCACTTATGTGAGAGCTTTTCTTTGCTAAGAGATTGAGGAAAGCACGCAGTGCCTTGAATGCATCCATTTACAAGCACACCTAGAAAGGGCTTACACCTTCATTCAAAAATTAACAGGTTGGTTGTTCATTTGGTTTTATACAGAGAAATACTACGTGCTCATGCTGGAGCTGCTGGCAAGAAGGTCTGGAGTGATTTGTCTCAAAAAGCTTTTTTCAGTTCTTAAGATGAAATTCTCGTTCAGAACAATGACATCAATGGATAATACCTCGGTTTATCCTGAGACAAGAAGTGCTTTCAAGTCACACAGGAGCACGGAGAAAGCCCAGGCCACTGTCTTTCACCCCTGATTCACTTTAACTTTGGCCATGCATGTTCCTCTTGCAACGTTTTCCAGGTTAATACCTTTGTACCTCTTTGAAGGTACCTGGGTGTATCCCAGTCCTCAGCTTGTGCTCAGCCACCGCACAACCAACTGCTTTATCCTTCCGGGGAACCTGCAGATGCTCAAGCCAGGCACAGACCTAACTTTTGCTCTTTCTTGACACTATGGAGCCTCCAGCTGTGACCACAGCCAAAAAAACATCGGCAAATACAAGGAATCGGATGAAGATGGGCAGCTGGCATCCCAGGCAAGAAGCAGTGGTGAGGTACACCACAAGGGTTACTGCTATCAACGCACATCTGTTTGGAGGTACCCGACCCCCGGCAGCCCCTGGTTCCTCCTCATCGGGCTGTTTTGTTAGAAATACATGAGCAGCACTCCCACAGCAACCAGCAACAAATAACTCACCACACAGAGTACACCTGCCTTTCCCACCGGAAACAGACCATCTGACCAAAGTAGAAACCCTGCTCCAAAGAACCCCAATCACATCTGTCCAGCTTTATCATCCTAATTAAAAGTGTGTGGCTTACAGAGAAGATTATTTAAAAAAAAAAAAAAAAAAAGTGAATCTTCACTCGGATGGTTCCAAAGTGGAATGCATTTTCTGGGGTCTTTGAAACGGGACTAAGATGAAGTTCTGCTTGCAACCCCCCAGAGCACAGGAATTAGCAGCAACTGCAAAAGGAAATGCTTTGTCAGAGGACTTCAGGATTTTTTTTGGTGAAGTTTAGTTCTTTTTTGCAAGTGGAAACTTCATTAGATGTCCGCTAGATTCTTGTTGTCATGAAGACGTTGGCCAGGTCAAACTGAACATATCCCTGACCCAATCACATCTGTCCAGCTTTATCATCCCAAATTAAAATGTGTGGGTTTCTTTTTTTTTTTTTTTTTTTAAAAATAATCTTCTCTGTGAATCTTCACTCGGATGGTTCCAAAGTGGAATGCATTTTCTGGGGTCTTTGAAACGGGACTAAGATGAAGTTCTGCTTGCAACCCCCCAGAGCACAGGAATTAGCAGCAACTGCAAAAGGAAATGCTGTCAGAGAACTTCAGGATTTTTTTTTTGTGAAGTTTAGTTCTTTTTTGCAAGTGGAAACTTCATTAGATGTCCGCTAGATTCTTGTTGTCATGAAGACGTTGGCCAGGTCAAACTGAACATATCCCTGACCTTGCAGCCTTATTTTTTGAGAAAGAAAACCTTTTTCTCGCCAAGAATCTGCAGTGCACCACAGATAGAAAAAAACACCAAAATCCAGCTGAGTGATTAAACAAAAGATGAAAGATAACATCAGATCTCAATTAAAAAAAAGTAAAAATAAATTGAATGCTATTCCAGTACGTGGCCATTACAGACAAATCTGATCCGCGGACCAAACCAGAAATGAAGGGACTACCTGGGCTGAGAAAAGTTGTCTCAATTTCACCAGGCCGGGGAGCCGCTATTGTTGACGCAGACTCACTTGTGCTGCCAGGGTAGCGCAGAGCTCATTGCAAATGCAAAGCCCCAGCTGGGGGTAGGAAGAACTAAACGTGTTAAATGCTCGGCTGGTGAGTGCCCATACCAATCGCCCCGCGTCGGGGAGCGGGGATCCCTCCCCCACTCCCATCTCGCTCCCCATTATTCTCCATTCAAGCTGAAAGCGAGAAGGTCTTTTCCTCTGCCGCTCGGTGTCAGCCGGACTTGGGAAGCTCTGCAGGAATTGCTGAGAGATCCAGAAACACACAAAAGCCTCCTTCCACAAAGCGCCCTTTCATCTAGGCAGTGTGTCTATTAAATACGTCCTGTTAATGTGCATACATTTTTATAAAGAGATTATAAAGTGAAGACTCAGTCACTAACTCAACTACACAATAAGATTTTTAAGTCTATTACTAGAAAACTGGGGTTTAAAATGAGTAGCTGGGAATGCTTCACAACTCCTCTGCAGTAATACTCAAATAGGTCTGGTACCCGCAACGACAGATGAAGGTGTACTTTGTATGTTTTAAGGCTTTCATTTCTTTATTTGGTGACACATAGGCACCTCAGACCATGACCGTTCTGCATCCAGCACCGTTCAGGGATAAAACGGACAGGATGATTCAAGCCCTGACACTGTACCGGCACCAAACAGGATGCTCAGAGGAGAGCAGCACCTCCGCTTTGGTGGGCTGGCAACAGGAAAGTTAAAAAAATTAAATAAATAAATTTTGATCAGTCCTGCTCCTTCATTGTGGTGTCAGGATAAACCAGGAGCTGCCATTCCTGAGCATTTGCTCCTGCTCTCATCCAAACCAAAGCAGTAAACAGCCACTTTACCCGCTTTCTCCGTTATACCCCTTTCTACATCTTTTTTCCTTCCTTTCCTTTGCCCACAGGGGCTCAGCATCTCCCAAGATTTTGAATAACTAAGTCAGGTAGATTCCTGCCAGCCCCATGAGAAAGCAAGTTCTTTTCTGTCCACTGAAAGAGGGGGGGGCGAAGAATCTGCCTTTTTTTTCTTTCTGCATCAAAGCAAGGCCACAAGTTGACAATCTTCACCAGCGTGGGTATGGCTGCACGCCAGCTTCGCATACCGGCCTCTGCAGGATCCGCAGCTCGCCACGCCGCCAGCCCACAGACTTGCTATAGCAAGGTTTTAATATTTTAAATATCTTTTTGGACACGCGGGCAATCAGACCTAGGGCTCGATGCTAACACTGGCTCTAACCTTACTTCAGAGCAAGAATCCAAAAAAGGCCGTGAATCTGTTTTCAGTAATAAAACGAAATGTTGTCTCCTAGCAGCAGTGGCCAAAGCCCAGCCCAGCTCCGCTCTGTGGACCCAGAGCAAGAGCGGATGGTTGCAAAACTGCTGGGTTTTGTCACGCAGAGAGTGCTCTGCAGACCTCCGGGTCTACGCATTCGCAGCGCCAGTCGTCCATCCAGCTCCCTGCCAGTCCCTCGGGACTGGCAAAATTTCAGGGAATCTCCTACAATCGTGTTATTTCTCATGCTGACAGGAGAGGTGTGTCCGTCTGTCATACCCGTGCTGCGAACTGACCACCGCAGCCCCACGCATGTCATGCGGAGAAGGGCTCAGTGCTCAGGCAATGCCAATGGGCGGGGAAATTGCTTCCAGTACACTGGTGGTACTGGAAAGCAAGGAGACAGAGAACAGCAAAAACAACACAAAACAAGCAAACAAGAGCTCAGGAAATGGTGGAGCGATGCTGGAAGGCAGCAGAAACCCAGCTCAGCTGCACCTTCGGGCTGCCCAAGAGAGCCTAAAGTACAACTCCATGGGATCCCTCCACGCTTCCCAATGGGTCAAGGTTTGGGGTCAAAGGCCTTGAACACACAGTAATATTTTTTTTGTGTCAAAGCTGCACCAAGATGTGGATTAATCAAAAACAGGTAAGAGCCTGGAATAAGCCTGACCTACGCTATATGCACTTCTAGCAAAGCAGCTCTCATCTAACCTGGCTCGGAGGGGACAACAGCTTTCATCACATTTCCAGAGAACACCAAAACAACGCATTTCTCTACTAACATTTTTAATGACTGTATTATCCCTTTCTAGTGACTTATTTTTTTTCTTCCCCTTTAGCATGAATTTCCAGGCTCTAATAAATCATCCAGATGACACACTCAAAGCAGAGGGCACACTCAGCAGGTTTTACTTTTCAAATGAGCCTTCCCATAGCAGGTCTGCATTCATTTCACCCTGACTCCAAGTCTTCTTCCCTTCTCAAAATAGCTGCCGCACCTCTGCTCCTCAAAGAGAAATCCTCTATTTCAAACACTGAAAACCACGGCGATGTATGTTGGGTTTCACTTATTTTTGGAGGCTGACTTTCTATTCTTGGACACATATGAAAAAGCGGTGTTTGAAAGTCTGAGGTTGCAATTACCAGAACGTATTTTTTTAAATGTATTTCTAGACTTACAGTCAACAACTTACTGAATAAATACATAAATATGAAGGGGGAGGTAAAATTACATTTACGTGACATCACGGTGAATCCATATTTTAAAATTTATTAGATTCAATTTCTTACCAAACAGAAATAAATGACTACTCATTTCTATTAAGCTAGTTATCTACTATTATGGTTACATTGGGGTTCTTTTAATTTTGGCGTTACATCCAATAGTTCTAATGGAAATACAGTATCATCAGCATGTCAATATCTAAAGCATTAAAAAACAAACACAACTTTTGGAACACAATCCCGCAGTGAGCTCTGCACAGCATGGGTACCTCTGCCAAGAACAGCTGGATCTTCAGCTAATCTTTAACAACTTCAAGACCAACAAGCATATCCCTCTGAGCAGCTACCAAAATCATCCAGGGCTACGTAAAATACAACAGCAGCAGAATTCAAAAGGAAGAGCCAGAACATTATAATTTAAAATGATAGTTTCATTTGAGTCAAAAATAAAAATAGACTTCATTTTTTCTCAAATCATGCAACTGAGCAGTAACTTACATGAGAAGGTAGGTTACCTAAGTGACTGTAGCTTTATATTTGAGAACTTGACATTGGTGAAGGTAATCTAAAGCTAAAAAAGTTTGCAAAGTCTGCAATTTTCATCCTCCTCCTGCAATGAATTTGAATATTAACTTTTTTTTAAAAAAAACATGACCTCCTACAAGCAAGACGCAAGAGACTGTGTATCCAGGAATAACATTTTCTAATTTTAATCTAACAGATGAAAGACTTTGAAATTTACAGTTAAAAAACAGATGCCTGACCACTGCTGGATAATGTGACGAATGAGCCATCCTCAGTGTTTATTCTTGTCTTCCTACCTGCATCAGAAAGTGCATTTTTCCCTGTAAAAGATTTTCTGTAGCTGAACTCCGCCAAGCCAGACCAAGGGAATAAATCCCACATCACACCTGGCAGGCCTGGATAGCCACGGGTAAAATAAGTGAACGACAACTAAGAAATTCACATTACACACGATTCTCAGGGGAAACAACATGCCCGAGGAAGTCTACCTACCTAGACCGCAGTTGAGCACATTTAAATTAAATATCCTTTCATTGTTAAAACTGTTAAATATATTATCCTCAAATTAAATATCCCTTTATTTTACCCTTCGTATGCCTTTCACACAACAAAAATTCTGTCTCTAAAATGTTGGTTTGGCCTCTCTTGAATACACCAGTCCACAAGAGCCACAGTGCCAGCTGCTGTGATCCGGGAGCTGAACCTGCAGACCACGCACCCGATTCAGCCTCCGCCGCTAACAAAATACTGAACTGCCATTTAGGATCCATCGAGTTAACACGGCCTTTCCTCCTCCATTTTACACTCCTTGCAACGAGAGATCCTGCTTCATTCTTTTCCTCCAAATGGTGTTTCGGTCTCCAAAATCAAGTCAGAAACCCCATGAGACTTCTGTATCGCAAAAAAACAAGGAAAAATAACATGCTGGTTCACCGACCATGAACAAAACAATAAAAATACCCTGAAAACGACCTTCTTCTGTACCAATCTTCCATCAGCATTTGCCCATGTGTTGACTTGCAATCGATGGGCTACCACTGAAAGAAAACACCTCAGGCAAACTTCATGTTGCTCCCACAAAGCACACGCCTCTGCAGCTGTAATACCAAGGCGGCTGTTGTAGAGTATTCCCAAAAAGCGCTCTTCACCCAATGCTTGCCAAAGCACACATCATCTCAGCTTCTACTTCGCCCTAAAAAGCATCACACAACTGGCTTTTCCCTTCCATCCTGTTTCAAGGCAAAATAGCACTAGTGCAACTCAAACACAACCGGTCTCTGCTGAGGACTTGGGCTTTCTCCCGTTCCCAAAGCAGCAGCCAGGTTTGGGATGATGCCTCAGCCAGCCGAATGCATCCCACGGCGTAGCACACGACCTGATACGCAGCAGACATGGTGGAATGGTCCCTGGCCAGGAACAGCTCTGCCATCACCACGGGCCACGCCGTCATCCGGATGCTGCTGAACGCCTCTCCCTGCGGCCGTAGCACTATTTGACTGGTTTCCACACCCAGCTGCCACCACGGGGGAAGGGGGAAGGAGGGGAAATGACCACAAGCACGCAGGGATCACACGGCTGATCTTCCTTGTGCCAGCATGGCTTCTGGGAAAAAAATGGTGAAGATCGCTGCTTATTTGGTAAAAACCAAGATACTTTGCTACTTTGCCATTCATTTCAGTACCAAAAGCTACCCTCACACAAAAGGAAAGTCTGCTATGATAAAATCTTACACACATAACCTGGGGTTCCTTTATTTTCCAACAAATTAAAAGGCAAAGAGCCCTCCTGGCTCTCCAGGCGATCTTCCCAAGGGCTGGTGAGCCCTTTCCAGCCTTGGCTCAGAGCCTGCACTCGCTCCAGGCAAACAGGCTCCCACTGTAGCTATTTCTGGGCGTCTGTCCCTTCTCCCCTCCACCCCACCACCACAAACACCTCCCCGGGCTTTGTTCCGTATTAGTTCTGAGGCCAAAGTATGGCCCAAGAGGAAATATTTCTAATACTTCCTTTGCTGAAAGCGAGAGAAGCAGGGACTGAACCAGAGACAGGGAGGTCGTGGGAGCACCCCAGTCCTTTGGTGTGGTACCATCGGAGCATCACCGTTGAGCTGAACTCACCTTCAGATGCAATCTGGTCTGAAAACCACAAAAAGCGGCACAGAAGTACTCTCCTAACCCTACCAGGGTGAACGCACAAGAAACTCTGCTTAAGGCATTCCAGCTTCTAGAAACCTTTATGGCAACTTCCAGATGTGTCTATTTTAAAGCTTTTTTCCTCTGGCCTCGTTCCCACCTGTGACGATCATAACCATAGCCAAAAATTCCCGTTGCATCGCAGGAGTGTGTGGAAAAGATGGCCAAAACCAGACAGCGAGCACTGGCTAGAGAGCTCCGCAGAAATGCCGAAAATAAAATTACAGCTTTTCGCAGAAAGCCACTACAGCTTTTCTGCTCTACTCATACAGTGGTTGTAGAATCACATAGTCAACGCTGGGCAAAACCGTATGCTGAAAGGGAAGCAGCACCAGTGAAAAAGCTGGTTTTATCAGCTGCTTCTGGCTGAGAAGCTGGTAAAGGGAGATGCAATGGTTTGTTTTAACTCGTGATTGTAACTGTGCAAATATATTTTTGCAAAATCACTTGGGATACTCTACAGAGACCTTACAGACAGCTGATAAAAGTGACTCTGTTAAAAGTTTCCATGGGATTGGAAATTAGTATTATCGACTTACATTACCGTGATTATTGCAAAAGTTAATTCAGGTTTTCTCTGCTAAATTAGACATATAATGTCATATGGAAATCTGTAGCAGGGAAGAACACACATAATGCAAGATTCAAGCAACAACTGAGCGTGCACTCTATTTTATATGAGAAAATGCCTTCACACAAGACACCAGATAAGTCTCAATGTTGGTAAACTCTGTTTTCCATGGGAAAGAGAGCACAAGGATAACCTTTCAGGTTTCATTAACATTGGGTGTTACTGAAAAATAAACTACAGAAAAGCAGTGACTGCAGAACGCAGTCCCTGCATACTTTATCATTTTATACTTTATTCTGCATTAAGCCTACAGTACAAGGAGAGGTAGTGTAGCCATTAGTCAAAACCACAGCAGAATTTTTGACATACAAAACAAAGGTTGATATATCAAATAAGTTACTTACATTTAAATTTTTAAGCTATAGTGGGAGTGGGGAGGTGGAGGAGGAAGAGTTAATTCAACTACATACAAATAGATCATTCCTGGGAAAGGAATTCCCCAGCAAAGCCCGCAAAAGCTCTGACCTGTGAAGCATGGCCATTAATAGGCTTCACGGAGAGCCAGGCTCGCACGCAGGTAGCCCTGTATCCCAGCCCTGAGCAGTTCAAACTACGCAGCATCCTGGCAAAGGACATACAGAAATTTGGGATAATTCTCTATAGCTGAGCGCTTCCACACACGATAAGGCTCCAGTCATTTGGGGATGTGACAGGGCTGTGAGCAACCCGTTCTAGGGGGAGGTATCCCCGCCCATGGAAGGGGGGTTGGAATTAGATGAGCTTTAAGGTCCCTTCCAACCTAAACCATTCTGTGATTCTATGAGTTTTTTGCCAATTTTTCACCAATAACTGATGAACAGAAAACAGTAACTGTTAAACAAAAAAAACCCCAACTGTTAACACTTCCAGTTACGATTTTATGTCTGAGGATAAAAGGATAACACACAAAACAAAAATATCTTTTAATACTTCACATTCCCTTCCAGTCTCAAACACATCTTGCCTTTCTGCCTGAAAGAAGGTGAAGCACTCAATTTTATCTGACAATAAGCATGACATTTTTTCCCACCAGTGCCTGACCAAGCTACCAGTAGCAGAGCAGCTTCCCTGCTACGTTCAGACCATCAGGCACTAACCGTTCTTTCTCTGCCAAATTAAGCCAAGAAAAAAAAGTCGCCTAACACGTGCTGTATTCACTTTTGAGCCTTTTTAACATACGTGTTATCAGTCCTGCCACAGCTCAGAGATTCCCAATCGCTTTACGCTGTACTTGGATTTCTCGCTGCTAATAACCCCTCCGGTCCCCACCACAACTGGCAGGGTCCTTCATCGTAGCGGTGCAGGGGACAGCTAATTATCTCGCAACCCACCTTGCTGCACCACACTCGGCAACTTTTATCTGCACAGGACAGATGCATTCTCCCCGTTTGAAGTGAAATGTCAGTCTTCACTAATGCAACAAGACTTACATCACTAACGATGTCCCGACACTTTGAAGAAACAACTCAAAGCCTAATTAAAAATTCAGATTCGGTCTCCTACGCGCAGCCATTTCACTGCCCTTCCACCAGGACCTCTCTCTATCTTTTTGAAATGTTTCATGCCGGAAAAAAAAAGGAATCCGTGTGGAACAGGATGAAAAACTGCAGTCTTGGGCTTTCAGAAAGCCTTGAAAAAGGCTGCTGTAGCTGGATTCAAACCAAGACATAATCATGTAAAACAGATGAGGTTTTACTCCACTGGTTTCTACTCTGTAATTATTACTGAAGTGTGCACTACAGCTGAATAATAATTAAAAAAAAAATAAAAATAGTCAAACATTTATCAGCCTTCCTTACTTACATTTTTCTATTGTATTTCAGCTTCAGGAGCTGGAAACAACCTGAAAATAAAAGTGAAAAAAAAAAAACAACAAAAAAAGAGGGACGCAGTTTTTTCTGTGCTGTCATTTGGTTGAGGGTCCACAGAGGTTCAGGTTTCAGACCCAGTGCTGGAGGTCTTGTGGTGCTTTACCTCACTTGCAGCACCAGGATCTCACAGTCACTGACAGATTTATTTGTAAATACATGTAGAAAGAAGTAGGGGAATGTGCAAAATCCCAAATTTCAGAGATGGAGAATTACAGTTCTGGTATTTCAACTGGTCTGCAGCGCAGCTCAAAATGGCATTTATCTCCTTCTAGGTCGTAAATCCACTGTCATTAGCCAGAAGACCATCCCGTTATTAAAAAAAAAAATATATACTGTATTATGTCAGTGCCCATTTTCAAAGAGATTAAATAAACAGACAGTTCTGGTGACTGCAACTCTTTGCCATCATCCAGAAATCTTTAAGGAAGGTAGATTTTTCAGAACAATGGTGTCAGGGCATCCTCCTTGTAGAAACCCCCAGACATCTCTCCATCTCCGCATCATTCTGGTCTGCGCACAGTCTGTTCTTCTTGAAAAACATATGGTCAGGCGAGTTATCAGTAAAATAAATAAGTAAATAATATGCTTGCCAATCAAGCTGGAAGAGCTTGTATTATGCTGTTTATTATTTTACACATCACTACATTAACTGTGCAAGTATTAATATAAAAAGGAAAAACAAACAAACAAAAAAAAACCAACACAAGAAAAAAATGACCAGCAAACTGCTGTTTTCAGAATCAAAATGCACTTTTTCTCTTCCAACCTCCAAGATCAGTAACAGGCAATAAGAAAGGTCTGTGCTTCCTTCATGGAGTAAGTACAAAGGATTAAGACGGCAGAGCTGCCTTCAAAAATATTCAAGGCCCTCTGGGCCTATGACTTTTGTTACTATCTGGCTAGAGACACCAACACATATTTTGAAAGTTATAGAAGCACTTAACAATGTTTTTCATCTTCAAAGCACTGCTTAATCCTTTCAACTCTCACGGCAAGTATTGTAGCCCCATTTTAGAGGCGGAGTTGCTACCTTGCCCCACACTATCACAAAACAGTCCTCACCTTGGACGCCCCATGCAGATTTAGAGGGTTGAACCTTGCCAAAACCAAACAAAATGCTCACAAAAGTTCTGATTTATTCTTTTTCCGCCTTCACCTCCCAATCGAAGAATTTCAGTTGTTTCAACCCACAACCTACTCTGTAATTTCAACCGCACCAGACAAGCCAGGCTCAGACAAGACAGGTGATGGTGAAACTCTACCAGCAGACCAGCACATGCCACAACCACCAATTTAGTTATAATTTCAGTATAAAGGGGTGCTTAGCTTTTAATTACTGCCGAGTGTCAGCTCTGCCCAGGAGAATATATATACAGGACTGTCACGCAAGCTGCTCATTCACCAAGCTCCAGGCCTCTGCGAATTATGACATTAGGCTGTTTAAGATACAGTCTACTGAGTAATAACAAGTAATACAGCTGCTCAGACTGGCAAGCGGCGATGTGACTGCAGACCGTCTTTCAAGGATGCAGCCTGCTGCCAAAAGCTGCTCCCTGTAACAATACGGACACTGTCGACACACGCTCTAGCTAACAAAAAAAGAAGATAACGGTTACAGGTGACTGTAGGTACAGTACCCGCATCCTGCTGCAGGCACAGCACCCCCATGCGAACCAGCAGCTTCCCTTCCCGCTGCTGTCACAGCACAGCACCCTCCGTCCCACAGGAAGGACAGGGAAGAGTAAGAGATCACGGTGCGGCTGTTTCTGGTTTATTTTGAAGAAGCATCGACGAACTTTGGGAAGAATTGCTCAGGGCAAAAAAAGGCGCAAGCATGCACACGCACACACCACCCCATACCCCGACGCATAAAAGGAAACACATGCGATACTAAGATACAGCAATGTCATTGACTGTGGGTTTGGCAGAACTGTCAAGCAGAGTGGCAACATTAATTAATTGGTGCAATAGAAGAAGTCAAGACAATTGATGAACTTTCTATATTTAAGCACTCCTGGAAGAATAATACCCAGGAGGGTAACGCACCCACACATCCTTCTGCTCTGCAGTGCACAACATCTGCTCTCACTAAGTGAATACCTCGTATGATACAAATGTGTACACTTTAATCTGAAACTTAAGAAAGAAACTGTTAAACGGCTGGTCCATACCCCCAGTAAATGATACATCTTAGGAGCTGTCACCTAGGACACATTATCCTCTGCGGCTCTATGCAGTACCCTTCAAGGAATAAATTTATATATGAAATCTGAGCACTTACATGGGCGAGAAAACAAAGCACTACTTAAAGGTAACAGTGCACTGATGCACTCATGCAAGTGTCTATAAATAGAAAGCTGTGGTGTGAGTGCCAAAAACAATTGTCAGACTGATTCTGCCATCACAAATCTCTCTCATCCTCATTTTTCCTGAAGCTTCAGCCTTTATTACAATGCAGACGTACATGTACCTCATTCCTCTTGACAATGCAAAATAATGCAATTTGATTAAAAAAAACCTAAGTCCTTATTGCTGTTGGACTAATTACGTGAAATACTGGTAGAAGAAGAATGTACTGCAGGAAGTCGGTACTGCACAGAGGAGATGGATCTCGTTTATAGCACTGGTGGCTGCTCCAGCAGAAATTGAATTTATTTTCTATCTCACAAATTCCATATTCGTTACACAGGCAGTTAAGGCTCAGAAATTTCATGGTTCTCCTCTTACCTCTTCCATTGCTCCTCTAGTGTCCGCTCTGGAGGCGCCACCTCATCCTCCCTTCCTGCCTTTACGGAGGCTCCGTCTACCATTTCCTCTTTTCCAGACTCAAACACACCCAAACCAACCTCTCACCTTCACTCTATTTAAGCATTTCCACCTGCTCCTTCATCACTCATTGGATGCTTCCTCCCCACCTCCAGCTCAGACCTATCCTTCCTTCAAAGCCCTCTCCCACAATCATATCCCGCTCCAGCGGCGGGTGACACCACCTCCTGCCTGTTACCAGGATGTGCAGATGCGGGAGCCACAACTGGCAAGGGCCAAAACATGAAGGGAGAGCGCAAGGGAAGCGTAAAACCCTGCCGCTTCCTCTTCTACAATTGATGAGACTAAATAAAACCGCAGCTCCCAAATGGTTGGGTATTAAGCCTTCCTCTTGTGACCGCAACTTCCTCCCACTAGGTCCCAATTTGGGGCCTGCCTCCACATCGCCCTCTAAACGGGAGGATGACACCCCCAGATTTATTATCCAATTAAAACCCGAAAGTGCTCTCGCTCTTCTTCCGAAATCCTCCACCACTCCTTTCTGCCCGGGCACAGCCTGGCCACGATGAGCACCTGTCTGCATCACCCCGAGCATCCCCGTTGCGCCGCCCACAGTCCTGCGGCATGGGCAACCTACCACCTGGCACCAGGTGCCCACTGGCCCACCGCTGCTCGCCAACAGCCCCAGACAAGCAGAGAAAAGGGTAATTCTGCACTAGCTACACACGGCCCTGCCTGAGCAGGCTTGGGAAATTTCTGCCCTAAAATCGAGTGAGAAGTGCGGGCTGCGGTGACACATGTCATAACATTTTTTGTTCTACTGTAGGAGGTCAGCAAAGAAGCTTCTAAAATCAGGGGAGGTTTGTTCCCACCGGTTTTTAATCTTAAACAGCTGTAATAATGTTACAGGGGAGAGCAAAGGACAGGCTGCGCACTAGCTTGATGGGAGTTAAGGCAGCCAAAATATTAAGCATATAAAAATAGAGCTCAGTATGAAAAGGGTTTTCAGGGTTTAACTGCCAGTTTCACCGCATTAAATTACTTCAGGGCCTTAAATATCCAACTAATAGTAAACACAGTTTTAACGTTATTTGCATCTAAGTGCACCAGCATTCAGATTGTTCCCAAGTTCGTATAATCGCTACAATTCTTGGAAAGAAAACCTGGCTCGTCCTACGGTCAGCTAGTGTTTCGCAAGGTAACCACGTATATTTTTGAGTTGCTTTTTTAAAGACAATATGTGTTGAGATGATCGTATTAAATTATTTTTAATTTTAAACACCAGAAACAGATGTAGCAATACAATTATACTGACTTAATTTGCATTAACCAGAGACTCCACCATTTATGGGATTATGCTCCTATCTTTTGAGGAGAAATACATACATGCGTATGCACGGCATAGGAAAAAAAGTGACTTCCTTGAATTCAGTACTTCAATAATCTACCTTGTTAAGCGAAGTCATTTAAATCCACGTCTTCTTAGCATCAAGGACAAGAGACAGCTCAGTGTTTTCCCGGACAAAACGCAGCCCTAGGAGGGCGGCCAACACAATGATGTTTCAGAGGTGAGAGAATGAAGCCAGTTTAGAGAAGATAAAAGGCCATTTGGGTAGAGACCCCTGCTGATCCCATGAAAGTGTCTCCTTTTCAATTTGGGAAGCTTTTAAAACTGCATTTGCTACTGACCATACCTTCCCCTGAAAGCCGCTGGGGATCTGATTTCGCTTTTTCCCCCCCGAGGGAGGGTCGGTAGCCGATAGCTGTATCGCAGGTACCAGCACACCCCGCCAGTCCGACCAGTCCCTACACAAAACACCCCATCAAGATGCAGCCTCTACGGCCGAGAAGCAAGTAACTCCTCACCACCGCCTTCACCCAAACCCCAACATGAATTACAGCATCTGAACAAACTTGCCCAAACGCACGCTCGGGCCGGGAAGCATTTCTTTACCCCGCTGTGAGCGCTTTCGGGCAGGACTCGACTCATCACAGCTCCCTGCCAGCAGCAGAGGGATGCTGGGGCCGGGGGGGTC
>NW_009648149.1:2837761-2845076 GCF_000708025.1 Charadrius vociferus
GCCTTCTCTTCTCCAGGCTGAACCCCCCAACTCTCCCAGCCTGTCCTCCCAGCAGAGGGGCTCCAGCCCTCCCAGCATCTTCATGGCCTCCTCTGGCCCCACTCCAACAGGTCCATGTCCTTCTTGTGCTGAGGACTCCAGAGCTGGACGAGGTACTCCAGGTGGGGTCTCACTCGTCTTCCTCACACGTTACACCTTCCCTCCTTTAAGGTTGGACCAGATGACCCCTTCCGACCTGGGATTCTATGATTCTCGTCACGCACCTCGTTAGAAACACCCCAGAAGCCTTGCATGCACATTGGGTCATATTGAGTTTTTCCAAAAACTCGTGCAGGGGAATAAAATTTGCCCTTTGTGCAGCACCTGGCAGCGGTTCCTGCACAGCCATCAGTGAGCCCAAGAAGCCAAACACTAGGCACATACAAAATATATACCCTCTAGATTTCCTCTTAATTAATAAACACTTTATGTTATAACGCCGCAGGTGAATATCATTTTTAAATAAATCTGAGCTGTAGTGACTAGATAGCTTTGATACCCACTTCACTAGTTAATTTCAACAGAGTCCTACCAGAGTCACTTGTGTCCCATAGCAGAAAATTCCACCAGTTAATAGCTCATCCAAGAATTAATACAAAGACATACTATTTTCTAGAATCATATGCTATTTTCTTGAAATGTGGTTTCTACCTGCTTTAACGGCTCATCTTCAGACTTCTCCCAGGCTCTGGGTACCAGAAGCGGTTCCCCGTCCCACTTGGTCAAGAGTGGGACTGGATCAGACCCGAAACCCTTCTCCTGTGGGAGAGGGCTGCGGCCGGGCAGCATCCGCTGGCGTCTCTCAGGGTCAGGCTTTTACTCGCCGCTGTTCTTGTAAGGGACGTCAGCAAAACTCTCTTTCATTTGGTTTTAATAAATGAAATTTAGTTCTTACTATGAAAAAGCCATATGAGTTTATCCTTGGCTTTTGTTCATTTAGGTGATTTACGGCTCTAACATAACGTGGGGGTTTTTTTCAGTTTTCCTGATTTCTGGTTTAGCAAAAACAATCTAAACCAAAACATCTCCCAAAGCTGCCATAATCGGTATGTGTATTTCTGTTGCTGAAGTAGCATTTGCTACCTGAAAGACAAGGAATTTTCTTTCCATCATGCTGAAGCTTTTTTGGACTCCTGTTTGAGTATTTTCCCTGGGCCCAACAGAGAGGCAAAACTGAGCCAAATTCACTCTTAGCACTAGTCATTTCTGTATTACATTTTATGGGTTTTTTTATTAGATTCACTAGCGTATGACACAAAGGTTTTAAATTATAGTGAAAAGCCGAATGGCTTTCAAATATCTTGGCTAAACTACCTGTATTTTTTTTATTTTATTTCTCACCTTAGCTTCATTTTTGAAAAGATAACTCCATCTCTGTAAACTTTGTTACATAAAAGAATTGTCAAATCAAGGTCCCAGCTGGAGCTAAGTCAGTAGCTGCCTGCACTCGCAACAGCATGGAATTTCCAGCTATCCAAGTCACCCAATTCATGCACCCCGTCATGAAATCACTGGGTGAATGCTACAAGTAGTCTGCCTTTTTTTTTTTTTTTTTTTGACAAACTAACCTCGGGAAATGAATGAGGCAATTGTCCTTCTGGTTCCAAAGCCCCGGGATCCTGCTCATGGCGAGGGAACCGACTGAACAGGTTTAACATTTTCGTGTACAATCTAAACTCATTTACTCTACAGCCCTGGAGGCAAACCCGGGCTCCTCCTGGAGTTCCCATATGCTCCGTGCCTACACCGCTGCCTCCCCAGACAACAGCAGTTCGCAACCCTTCCTTCCAGCCTGCAGCCTCGTTGCCTCCTGTATTTACGGAGGTGATGTGGAAAGCAGACCCGATGCTGAATTGCAACCGAGGTAACCCTCAGTGGTGCCATTTCTAAACCAGTTGTACACGCGCTCACTTTCACAGGTCAAAATAGTTGAAGAAAAACAGGAAACATCCCCCTCCAAAATGCCATAGAGGAAAAAAGAATAGGAAATAAAAAAAAAAAATCAGATTGTATGATCTTTGGAGTCACAACACAATAGTTAAAACCTGATGTTTACCTCCTTCTCAAACCAGGCTGGTCTTTGACACACTTAGATTTCAGGTTGATGCAGTTGTGGATTAAATCTGTCTCCTCTTGCTTTAGAATAAGCCTTGGAGAAGAGGAGGATTGGCCTTGCTTGGTGCAGTAGGG
Source organism: Charadrius vociferus (assembly GCF_000708025.1). Lineage (NCBI taxonomy): Eukaryota > Metazoa > Chordata > Aves > Charadriiformes > Charadriidae > Charadrius > Charadrius vociferus. Next base: position 2,839,991 of record NW_009648149.1, read on the forward strand.
TTGTGGCATCCTCAGAAGCGGAGGGTGTACACGCTGTAGGCTGGAGAGGGAAAGGACCAGTAAGATGTAAAGAAGAGAAGAGATGCAGCCTCTGCTGTGCTAACAGATTCAGGCATAAATAATGCAGCCATTAAGATTTACAAAAATGAGGCCACACTAGAAATACATCTCTTTTTTTTTTTTTTAGAGGAAGAAAAGCATGACTGGAGTTTAAGTACTGGAGAATGGGAAGGAGAGGAACATATGTCAGATATCAATCCCAGCATCATGGTGGGAGTAAACACGCTTTTGACAGCAGCATATGCAGATGCCGAATAGGTCAGTATATGGCAACGCTGGGAAACAGAACAAGGGAGATGTCTCCAGAATAACTGGCACATGTGACGGCACCAAAGAAAAGCCCTATTTCTGTACCGTATGATTCAACAGGGTTTATTAATTGCATATATCCCTCTGCAGAGATCATGACGTTATTGACATATCTTCCAAAGTTCCCTTACAGGTAAATGTTTAATTTACATTTTGAAAACTGTAATGTAACTCTGTATACAGGTACAGATCCGTATGAATACAGAGGTCTCATCTGCGGTAGCCCTTGGCTGCTGCGCCTGCTTCGCTTCGTAGCAAGTCCCTGCACTCTCCTAGCAAATCAGGAGCATCACACGTTGAAAAAGCATGGTCTGACCTTTGGAAAATCGCCTTGAAAGTGGCACTTCTTTTAGTATACTAGTCTTCATGCCTGCAAGCAATACAGTATACACACCCAAAAATTATAAGGTAGACAGAACGTTTGTTTGGCAGCCTGATGCTCTCTCCTGGTCAGTAGCCCTTTCACTAACTGGTCATGTGCAGACTGTGCATCCAGCAACACCCGAAAAGGCAGAGCGATACTCACTCACCAAGAAAGGAACCGAGAAACTCTTTGTGGCTCTCATTTCTAGCCTCAAAGTGAAGACTAAATTTAATCTTTTGGTGTAAATGCAGATTAAAAATAGAGAAAATGGAAGTTTGCATGAGGCTACTACTTTTTGCTTTTCTGCAGTCGTCCTCTTGTATCTCCCCATTTATGTGCTTTATTTTTATTTTCTTATCTGACTCCTTTTCTATTTGTCTTCATTTTGATTGTGGCCATCATTAAGCCAAAGCACACAGGCTAAGTCTGAAGGGCTTCAATTCCCCGTGTTCATTTTTGTGTTTAGTTTCCTATCCCTCTCATTATATTTTTAAATGTTTTCTCTGGAACTTACATCTTTGTGTTAGTTTTGGCTACAGTTCTTGCTTTTTCAATAAGTCTGATCTTTGCTCACTCGTGAGAGCGATGTGTTGAAGACACTGACATGTTAGGATTAAGCCAAGGGTAGCATCTCTAATTCTTTGCATTAGCATGGAATATTTCAAGTAGCAATTGATTAATGCATCTGGAAACTGCTTTTCTAAACCTTCTTTCCTCATACGCGGATTACAAACTGTGTTATACATCAGAAATAACTGTCCCTTGAACATCCGTCATTAATTGCTGATGGGGAGAGCGTTTGTATAAACCTGTTCTGAAGTCTGTACTCCTTATACGTGCCCATTTTCACACATATCACATGGCAGCGCCTATAAGACTCTAAACTCCAAGTTTTATCTCATAGTCAGTGCAACGTCTGCCCGCCTAATCAGTCATTCCCCTGCAGATTACAACTAGTAATGAAAATGGAAAAAATGCCTTGGTCTCCTCCCTTCCCAGCCCGGGTCTGTAAGTGTGCCTATGAGAGAGTTCTTTCCATAGCACCATCATCACCAGATAATATTTTTAATGAAAGCCATCACGTGTGCGGTGTGGGATTTCAAAGTGAGCATTGTGCCCAGCTGTACAGCTCGGCGCTGAAAAAGCCTGATGCTAGCAGCATAGCTATAGCACAGCATTATTGGTGCGGTCTCCTTTCAGGCCAGCTAATTTCGTACCAAATTCTAACTAAAAGATGGTGTGAGAAAGGAAACAAACTCATAGGCTTCAAACTATCGTCATTGCAGGGCTGAAATTTTTAAGCAAGTGCAAAAAAATGCCTGAAAATGCATACCAGCAATGGGGCAGAAGCCAGACCAGTACAGGTCTTGTAAAGTGATATCGAAGGTGAATGATGGTGGGTAGAGGTAACTCAGCCCACCTGGGCAACGATGCCAAACAGCGGGAGAGGCAGAGGCATCTCCCACAGGAGAGAGACGGCCATGGGAAGGGGTGGGTTGGGCACTGGAAGCCAATGGAAGGACCTGAGGAGCTCAGTTTTCTGCTCCTGCTGTCCCCAGAGAGAGAAAATGAGAGACCAAGCCAGAAAGTTCCCCCTGTGATACTCTGGCATTTTCTTACCCTTCACTAGAGAGAGTTATTTGGGGTCTGGGCACAAGGGCATCTCAGCACATCTTGTTTCTCCTGAAGCAAAACCACTGCAGGAGCATGATGTTACAACAGAAATTCACGATACAGGAAAAATAACAGGCATGGTTCGTCACAATGTAGAAGAGAGTGAAGACAGTATAGGAAAGCTGCAGTCAAACCATTTGGGATTAATATAACCATAAAAGCAGATGGCATGGCTTTTTTTTTTAACCAGTTGTCCAGCAGTCCATGGCAATTTGTAAGTCATCACCTCTATACAATCACATAATTACCTGCAAGAGAACCAGCCTGTTAGGACGTGAATAGTTCATCAGCCACAGCAGACGTCAGAGTATTCATCCTCTTCTTGCCGTACTGCACCTGAACATTACCAAGGTTTCTGCTGTGCTTTCCCATACAGACTGATTCAGGGCAGCAGGCAAGCGTGCTGGAGCATCCTCCAGAAATCGTGGTCCTGTAGGCTCACAACCTTATCCTGACTCCAGGCTGATGAGCTTTCCTTACTCCAGCAACCTCACACCTTTGACATGTCTCCTTTGCCCGTATCATACCTGGGATAACCTCCTTTAGCGTCATGGCACCCAGTTCAGTGGAGAATTCCATTAAGGACTGACATGGTTCACCAGGTGGTATTCCTAGCAAATTGTGAATGAGAGGCAAGCTATACTTGAAACAAGTTTAAGGAATTCTTCAAATATCCGTGGTTCTCCCTTGAATCAAGACCATATGGCTTATTAACCATTTTTCATGCTTATGGATAAAAGGACGTGCCCATGCTGTGAAACAAAGGATACAAAGTTCTAATTCACATTTCTTGATCTCTTCATTCTTCCACGTTTCTTCTCTTTCTGTATTATATTTTAGCTATACACAGCTAATGGAAAAATCAAACATGATGAAGAAGATAGTATTTGTGCGATTATTGCAAAAATCAAAATATTGTGTTACTTGCACATTTCCTATAATTTTAGGATAATATGATTTATTTTTTTTTTTCTAAAAGTAGCATCAGATGCCTGGTAGTTTTTTTAAACTTGTTTCCGCTTTCAATATTGTCTTTCATCAGCAGTACCCTGCACTGGAGTGAGCGCACGTATGCCTCGGCGGCAGATGCCAGATTAGACCCACGGGAACCACACGCGAACCCTCACAAGGCCCGAACAGCTGTTGACATCATGTATCTCGGGTGTCGAAGAGTACAGGATCGGACCTCTCATTACATTCAGCATCAAACTTTTTACCCATCGCATGAAAAATATATACATCTACCTTAGTTATGAGAATCCCTGCCTTTTTTGCACTGTGCTTCCACCCTTGGAGCTGCCAGACTCTAGCAAAGACTTACTGATTATATGCAAGCCATAGTTTTTTTAGAGACTTATAATTTGGCTAAATTTGGCTGGATTTTCATAGGTGTATCAAAGGGCACAGTCTTGGCCAGTGTGGCAAAACTTAAACAACCTCAGCTTTTCTCTTTTCTCAGCAAAACAACTTTGTTTATAGTTTTCTGTAACCTCGTTTGTAGAAATGGCTGAACCCTTCAGCATGAATATCTTGGAGTCTAAAGCAAAAAAATAGCTAGGAGCTTTCCAGCACAAACAGAAAAAAAACCCAAACCTGAAAACCTGGATCTTATCGTTGAGAAATGGCAGGCAGCCTTGGGAACAGGCAATGCTACCGGCAATATTTGTAATAATTCTGATACTCTAATCTCTTTATCTTCCCTCTGCATCTCTTCTTTTATCTTCCTGATGATGCCATGGAATTCACGGCACTAAACCGTGGTGGTTTCTTTTCTTTTCTTTTTCCTTTGGCTTCATTCTCATAATTAAAATCACCTCATTTTTATTATTTGAAAAAAGCCAAAGTTCTAGTGTACCTTCCATGCATTCCCAGACTCCCATCTTGTGACAAGGTGCCGTTATCCCCTCTCTTGGCTGGGGGACCCTGTCTTGCCACAGGATTGAACATAAACATAGCAGTGAGCCCTATGCAGTTGTTCCCCGACTCGCAATGAACCTGCCACGTAATGGGGGGTACCATTTTTTCAGTGATGTGAAGGGTGATTTTTTAAGGCGTGAGAGGATGATTACCCACAGGACCAAAAGAGTGTCACTTCGACACAGCCAGATCGGTTGGATGGAAGTATTTGTAGTGGTGACAGGGAGAACGTGAGAGCCTCCTGTCTCTCTCCTGCCTCTTGGGAAACAGTATATATCTCAGCTGTCTCTGTCATGGGGATTCCTTGAGGTCCCGAATCTGAATCTCCCTCTAAATGCTGAGCAGAGACTTTAAACACGGTATTGCACTGCTATTAATATCACCGTCACCTAGGGCCGGGCCGTACGCGAGGCAAGGCTTGTAGGGTGAAGTAATAACTTCTACTAGACCTCTTGATATGGTTGGTGGAGGACTTTGTAAACAGGCTGACAAGATCTTTGTCTCCAAGAACATGCTCTCTAATTAGGCAAAGGATGCAGCGCGCTCCTGGGAGTGGAGTGGTGTGCCCCGAGAGCTGCCTGCCAACACGGCCATCCCCACGCACAGGAAATTTAAATCTCTCAACTCCGGCATGTAAACAAAGCTCAAGAAGAGTTGTAAGCAAGCAGGAGGAGAGCCACACAGTGAGAACGTGTTGTCCAACAGGTTTCACCAGCCCGTCTGGATGAGGGATGAGGCCAGTCACGCAGGAGGTCGCGGAGG
>NW_009648149.1:2845125-2861237 GCF_000708025.1 Charadrius vociferus
CTCTGGGAAGTCCTTTCTGAAGTTACAGCAGGGTGGAGCTCCACTCACCACGCTGGGTGATAGTCATCTCCACGGTGCGTCATCACCTTCTCAGGAGACAGCCTGATGGTGTCCACCTCAGTCAACAGCTTTGTCTACTGGGTACATCACTCGGCAGCCAAGTTTCCAAGCCTGGGTACCAGTCACTGCTCCTCTCTTCTGCATTTTACATTCAACAGCCATCGATTAAAATACAATCCCAAGAACGAAGGCCAAAATCCAGGGCTCTTTCCTGCCCGATGAACACCCTCCTCTGTGCCCGGAGTCATACCCTCCCCGTCCTCCTCCTCTGCCCCAGCACATCTGGAATTCTTTAGCCTTTAGCAGTTGGGCTGCAACAGGATCCTCACCGTAGCCTGTGCTCCGGGAACACCTTGAGCTGGTTACAATCTCTGAAATTAGGCAGTCAATAAGTGGAATTTTCTTTTATTATGTTTTTAGGAATGCCTAATGTGGACCTTAATAAATGCTTAAATGACACCATCTACAGGTAGTTACATTTTCAGCAAATCCAGCTCAGTCATCTGGAATTTGGCCACTCATTAGGATCTACAGAAGTAAAGGAAATGCGTATTCTAATAGCCAAAAATATTGTTTTGCATATCTCTGTCTTGTGAGACATGAATGAAAAGGTAGAATTTGCCTTCTTCTGGGGAATGCTATCAGAGTGAATCAGCATCACACCATAAACAAGCACCAAAATTAAGAAAATCAGTATATCTGTCTGGTTTTTTTGTCCTTATTTTTTCAGAGTACATTGCTATCGTTTGTTTTGCTACAGCTTTTACTCCATTTTTATCATCTATCCATTTTCTTTAAAGCCCTCCAAAAGGTATGCTCTGTAATCTCGCCACATCACTGTGGCTATACATGACATCTCCTTTTTTTAGTAGAATTTATTCCTGCAAAATCATAGACCTGTGTTGTCACTGTAAATTGCAGGTATCCTGTGGGCAGGATAGTCAACTCTACAGTCAGGATCACATTTAAGCTTAGTAATTAATTTTGCTACCAGTAACAGTTAGAGAAATACAGGTCTGCCAACAGAAAGGTTGGAATGCACCTGACTCAATAATTCTTGTAATGTTACAAGATTAAAAAACCAATCAAATTCTTAGAGGATGGATTCTTAGAGCTTGATGGAAAATAGCAGATAATGACACACTCACTTTAGACTTCACAGTTTTTGACTGATCAGCTAAATAAGTATGCCTGAATTCAAAAAAATAGAGAAGCCGTTGAAGAGAGCAGTTTTTAAGTCTGCGTTGGGAATATCATTGTATATTCTAAACTACTTAGTCTACCTGTTAATTAAACAGCTTATTTACAGGCTCCTTAAATAACAGTCAAAACATGCACCCCTGGTATGACTCCAGAGGATCCAGTTACTTACCTGCTCTTAAAAGCTTTTTCTTGAAAAAACAGTAAACGTCACTGTCAACTTTGATGACAGATCGTACCTGCAGACACGCTCCTCCAAAATTAGATTTTTGTGATTGTGATTACACGAGGCGTTCTTTTAAGTACTTCAGCTAACAAAGAAGCAGAGAGAAGAGTGATCTCTGCATATCTGATTAACATTCTGTGTTACTCCATGCCTCCACAGTTTTTTTTGGCTTACTCTTTGTCCATTGCTATTTCGTCTTTGTTATAGCAAGTACCAACAGAAAACTCTTATCCTGCCGCTCTTTTACTATATTTAGAGTACACAGATACTCATCTGAAATTCTGCTCTAACCCAGACACATACATAACTCATTATAGATTTGAAGCCTTAGTTATTTCATTAAGGATAGGCTTTTAAAAGAAAATATATAGGAATAGGTTGAAATTGTGTACAATCTGTGAAGACTAAACCCTCAAACCACAGATCATAAAAATCCGTAGCTGCTTTTTTCTTATACTATTTGAGATTTGCTGAAGAAATCCTTTTCAAGGCTGAAACAGTTATTCTATTTTTTAAATGGAAAGCCAAGAGGGCAAGAAGTGAAATCTTCTCATCCACATCACTTCTCTGGTGTTAGTGATGTAAAATTCTAGTTTCATGGGAACCAGAAGTGCTGGCTAGAATAAATTTTACAAACTGGGAAGAAAGAACATTTCTGTCTTTGAAGTTCAGGGATGTTCTGTTAAGCAACGTGGATCTGCAAATCCGGTATTTCTTTTCTTTCCTAAATCCATTCCCTGCACATTCTTTTAATTTGATTATTGACATCATAATCAGAATGCAATTTGATGAATATTTCCAGATATTTCCAAGCTGAACAACACATATAGTCTAGACTTAATTAGAGAAACAAAGAGTGAAAAATCCCAGCTGGTTTTCTTTTTCTTCTTCCATCAACAGGATTAGACTACTTATCAGTTTGGCTCTGCCTTCTGATTCTTATCACAGATTTCAGCTCCACCACCTAATGAACAGCTGAGATGTGGTAAAGAAACAGACCTTTATTTTCCAGTTATTCACGTCCTTAATCGTGAAGGTTGAGTCTAACACATACGAAACGGCTCTTGCTAGGGGATTGCATTTCAATGTCACGGGGCGTTATGTGCAGTCCTTCTCAGGAGTGAAGACAAAAGTAGGGTCAGAGAGCAGACAAGAACTATAATAACATTTTAAAAGGTTCATTTAGTAGATTGGCCGGTGACAGCAAATGCAATACATAATGTAATCAGAGCTTGACTTTGCTTATAATTTCTCCATAAGCTGGCAGATTTTGGAAGTGCGGTCAAGAGAGCACATTCACTCTGGAGGTGTTTGAAGGCCCTGGAGAATATCCTACTCAAGAAGAAGATGGGAGTTCACCATTAAAGACCAAAAACCTAATAAAAATATAAAGGCCCTCCATGCTGTTAAGGAGAAAACCAAACATTTGCGATGAATCCTTTGTTAAGATGTGACTGAACTTGTGTAAACTTTTTCCATGTCTTCGTTGCAGCAGGAGGAAGTTCAAAGGAATGTGGTACAACAATGGCTGCGTACTAATGAGATCACAACTCCATGGGAAATATTACAGTGATTTGGCTAGCATGTACAGGCACCATTAGCCCTCCTGGCAAGGAACCTATGTGTATATATAGGCTCAGTGTGGCCAGCAATCAGCAGAGCATCTTCTTTGACACTCTATTTGGCAGTCCAGAGGGTCCATTTTGTAGCGTGCTGCCACTATGGATGTTGAGTTGCCTTATGGCAACCATGAAGTCTAGATCAGTTGTGGGTTTGTCTCAATCCCCACTTGAAAAAGTGCCTCATTTCATGCTGGTAATGTTTGATTAATTCTAAATAATGCAGTGCTCTCCATGCATTGATGGAGATGATCTTTACCCTAATCAGAACAAAATGTCTAAGGCACGCAATTGCTTTAGTGTGAGTCATTACAGAGTGGGCAGTTTCCAGGTGCGTACATCTACCTACTAATGAATGAATAGGAAATGAACGTTACTGCATTGTGAAAACTGGTGGGGACTTTCCACTAAGCCTCTTGCAAATTTGCTGCTAACGAATCATCAAAGATAAAATAATATTTATCATTTATAAAATGCTCCTGATACCCTTGTAGGTTGATTATCCACTCAACAACACTGCACAGCTAGTATATATATTCTGCAGAATATGTTTGTACACAAGAGTCTTATTGGAAATGACTGTATATTTAAAATGGGAGAAAAGTAAAATAATCCATTTGTTATACTGGATACATACAGCTTGTGGGACTCAAGTGGTTGCAAGGAGTCTGCATTCTTTTGATCATCTCCTCACCAACGGCCCTTTAAAATATGATAGACATGTGCAGCCATACCTCCTGCTGTTATAAACAAGGCAGAGACAAATGGCTTGCAAAGAAAATGGCCTTTTTTAACAGCAGCAATGAAAAGATCTCCCAGCAGACCCTTTAGTTGCTTTCCAGTGTGAATGACAAATTAAGATGAGGCCACGGATACAGCAGCCTCAGATACATCAGAGCAAAGCCAGTGATAACAGTCCATGTTTTAGCTGGCACTTGTTTGGGTCTGAGTCCATAAAGGCATTAATTCTTTCACTTCTCTCATGCATTATTTAGCAATTAAGCAAATTTAAATTGCATTTCTCTTATAGGAAGAGTGTCTGTAAAAATAGAACACTCAGTCAAAACCGCTCAGATAGCAACAATAAAATCATAGAATCACAGAACGGTTTGGGTTGGAAGGGACCATAAAGCTCATCTAGTTCCATTCCCCCCGCCCTGGGCAGGGACACCTCCCACCAGCCCAGGTTGCTCCAAGCCCCGTCCAGCCTGGCCTTGAACACCTCCAGGGATGGGGCAGCCACAGCTTCTCTGGGAAACTTAGGCCAGTGCCTCACCACCCTCAGCGTGAAAAATTTCTTCATGATCTGCAGTCTAAATCTCCCCTCTTCCATTTTGAAGCCGTTACACCTCATCCTGTCACTACATGCCCTTGTAAAATGTCCCTCCCCAGCCTTCTTGTAGGCGCCCTTCAGATACTGGAAGGTTGCTATAAGGTCTCCCTGGAATCTTCTCTTCTCCAGGCTGAATATTTTGCTTAACTACAAACAGACCCGAATTATCCCACATTAGGAAGGCATTTCTGTAGCAGAAAATCTTATATCTTGTGCAAAGTAAGCATATTTTAAACACTTATAAAAAAAAAAAAAGACAGTTCAAATGCATCTTCACCTAATGTAACTAGCTCCGTATTAAGAATTTGCCATAGTGATATCAAGTTTATTTTAAATTGTTCAAATTATGCCTGTGCAAACTCATCAATATTCATAAATAACAGGAGTCAAACCAGATTCTTCCTCCTTGCATATCATCAATCTCAAAAAAACCCTCACAAGCCTGTGGACCAGATTAACTATTCAAAGGTACCTTTGCACGCACTTTGAAATTATAGTAAATTACCCCAGTATTATGATTTGCTTGAATTAGTTTTGAGTTAACAGCCAAATTAATTTGAATTTATCAGTAGAGCAGTTTCTCTCCTTTTTTTTTTTTGTCGGAGATGTTAGAATATTTTACTTTTCATTTCTCATTTGGATTTCAATGGAAAATAAATTAAAAAAAAAAACCACAAAACAGAAGTGTTGAGAGCAAATCCAGCATAATCTGTTAAATTAAGTGACCGTGATTGTATGGGACCATTGCCTGGCATTTGGAGGTGCTGAGAAATGACACTAAAAACATACCATCAGTACCTCAAATACTCTTCATCAGCAGGAGTAGCTTTGATTTATTCCTACATGCAGACTATCCTTAGCTTTACCTCAAAAGACTAAAGTACGCGGGGATGACATTGGAAATATTGAAAACATGCATAAAAACACTACAAAGGGTCTTCACAAATTTTTTTTCTAGCCATTGAAGATGAGAAATAACAAATTGGAACAAATCATAAAAATGATTTTTGCTCTAAAATATACGACGTTGGGAGACAGAGGTGCATCTATGCAATTAAATGCTGTCCTGACTTGTTAAGCAGAAACAATTAGAGATTTAAAGCGTACTTTTTGGCACAAGCAGCAGTACGCAACTGCAGGAGTCAACCTGGAAGAGAGGTTGGGTGTACATGCAAACAGATGATTCACTTAAAAGGGATGCTTAACAGAAGTATCTACCAAAATTTATATGACAGTGATGGTTTCAGTCCAGCCCTCCTGGGTGGCTGCAGAGGTTTAGGGAATGGGAATTTGTCCCCCTGATGTCAAAGAGACACTTTATGTAACTGGGATGACAGACAACAGGATATCACATCTGTCTGGTTTTACTTTTAATGTTGAAATAAGAGTTTGTAGAAGGAATAGACACAACAGGGCAGGTGGACACATGCCAGCCTGGGTCAAGGAGGATATTGTGTCTGAAGAAGGAAAGAATGTGATACAATATAAAGTTTGGCAAGAAGCGCAGAAATTGTTTGGATTGAAATAAAAGATAAAAAGACCAAAGAAATAAGATAGGAAACTATTGTAGCCCATCTGGAGCAAATAAAAAAGCAGCCTGGAACATTGATGCAGATAAAGACCCCATGGAAAAGCCTCATGTTGGCAAACTTCTCGCCTGGGATGTGGTAAGGAGAGCAGGGATGCTGTATGACGCAGGATGGGAGCGGGCACAGGGCTATCTCACCTGCTGGGTTTCAGTTATTTCACTTTTAAAGGCTTTTTGCCCTGCAGCCAACATTTCTCCTGCTTTATGCAGCTCTAGAGGCCGTCAGCCCAGAGAACATCAGTCCACATGCCTTCTCCTCGCCCTCCAGGTCCCTGCCACGACCACCCCATCCTAAGCTGCAGCTGCAGAGGTCATCTCAGTGATCCAGGTCCAACTTAAAACAACCCATCTGGGCTAAACTTAAACCACTGGAGAGGAAAAAAAGTGATTGAAATCATCATCGGTTCCCCAAGATGGTTCAAAGGACACAGAAAAAGGAAAGAGCAGCCACGGATGGAGCTTGTGGGACCACCTTTCTGATGGGGGCTGCGGATGATGCTCTTTTAAACTGACTTTAAATAGAACATGAGCGAGGGGGGCCAGGGACTTTGCCAGCCGAGCTGAGGGGTGAGGAGCTCACAGGGATCGCTCGCCCTGCTCCCTCCTGGACATCTGGAGGCAATATGGTAGGGGAGGTCAGCAGCTCTGACACCAGGGCGGAAATGAATTTTAAAAGACATCAGTAAAGACGGAACATTTGAAGGTACATAGCAAAGAAGATTATATAATTTTATTAAAATGAAGACTGCATTTTTAGCTTTGGCAGCTTCAAAGTCCGGCCCCCTGGCTCTATTTGGTGGTGAGTGAAGCCTCCCCGGGAGCCCCTGCCATGCCGGGGTCATCCTGCCGACTGCCACGATGCGGTCAGGCTGGCCAGACCTCTGCCGCAGCAGGTACCAGAGGTTTCCACACATTTCTGGGTCACCTGGTTTGACTGGAGTAGACTGGTTGGGAATATTTCTCAGTCCCAGAGCGAACGGGGCTGTGGGGCTGAGCAAGCCAAAGGCCATGAGCCGGGATTAGGGACAGGGATGGACTCAGGGCTCTCCTGCTGATGGCAACAGACGTTTTACCCATCTGCTGTGCATTGTCTCTGCAAAAAACCCACTGCGCCAGAGCTTGGGAGTATAACAAACTAAACAGGCAGTTGGGAAGGAGGAGGCAAGATGCTATAGGCAGCTGGCAGAGGGGATTCTGGCTGAAAGAAGAGGAGAGGGGTTGTGCTGGCCCCGGGGACCCCGCAAGCAGCCAGCCTGGGCTTCCTGGGGCCGTCCTGCGGGAGCTGCGGGGGCTGTGGTGCTGAGCCACGGTGCTGAGCCGCAGCTCTGCCCAGGGGCTGAGCCGGGCTTCAAAGGAACCCAGGGGAGAGGCTGTGCTCCACCTCGCTCCTCGCTGCAGGGAAACCCTGCGTGACAGCTAGAACAAGGGACGACTGCAAAGTGCCTTCTAATTTTCTTTTTTTTTAAAAAAAAGTTTCTATGGTTTATTCTTCATATAATTTCTGATCCTGTAATCAAGGCTTTAACCCTTTGCTCTACTGAAATAAATTGGCTATTTTTATTTTAAAAATTGGCTTGGTATTTGAAGCAAACTCACCGAGATCTAACAAATCTAGGGTGTTTTTACTTCCCTGGATGAAAACAATCCAGCTGAACCAATCCCCCCTACACCTCATACACACACACTATGGGTTTCTGATAAGACAAGACTGTCTTGGATACACTTGCCAGGCTGAAAGGCAAAGTTCGGGCTGGGCAAGTGGCAGCATCCATAGCAAGAACCTGCCACTGGGCACTCTGCAGTGCTCACTGCAACCGCTGTCAACAAAACCATGTCTCAGGGGTTTGTTGACCCACAGAAGGTTTCAAGACTTCCTGAAGTCAGCCTCATAACCATAGAATCATAGAATCATTTAGGTTGGAAAAGACCCTTAAGATCATCAAGTCCAACCATAAACCTGCCAAGTCCACCACTAAACTATGTCCCTCAGCACTACATCTACAAGTACATTCAGGGCTGGTGGCTCAACCTTGTCCCTGGGCAGCCTGTTTCAATGCTTGACAACAATTTCAGCGAAGAAATTTTTCCTAATATCCAATCTAAACCTCCTCTGGCGCAACTTGAGGCCATTTCCTCTCATCCTGTCATTTGCTATGAAAAGAGACCAACACCCACATTGCTATGACCTCCTTTCAGGTTCATTGTGAAGAGTGAGAAGGTCTCCTCTCAGCCTCCTTTTCTTCAGACAACCCCAGTTCCCTCAGCCACTCCTCATAAGAGTTCCTTACAATAATCTTTATGGTTGTAGAAAAAATACATCCTGCTGAGACCATGAAAATGGTCAGGATCAAAAAAAAGGTGCCTGGTTCACCCACAGCACATCTACTTGACTGAGACAGCAACGCCGCAGTGAGATTGCAAGCTGCAGTAAGACAGCAACACTGGAATGAGATGGCGTGCTGCAATGAGATGGCAATGCTGGAAGGAGATGGCAAAAAAAAAAACCACAACAGCACAAAGTTTAGAATAAATGATGGAAATAAACTGAATGGTCCTTGGAGAAGAGTTGCTATTAGACAGTGCTCATAACCATCACTGTCAGACCTCTGGACACAGATGCAACCGTGTGAAGACAGCAAAGCTGCAGGGGCGCTTCATGGGGGGCATAATGCCAGGCCCTCTCCAAAAAAGCCTAGAAGTTCCTAAAACATCATGAGCAGCTACTGTAAATTAATTGAAAATACTCAGCTCTAACTTGCACAAGGTCAACAGATAAAGATAGGAAGAACACCCGGAAGGTGACACCGGAGGAAGGGAGCAGGAGCAGGAGAGAAGAGCTATTTGTGTTTGGGAACAACGCCGGCATAAAGAACATACGGGCAAAAATTGACCAAAGACATGTTGGCAGGAGGTTAGACTGTCTCTAGCCACCAGGATGTGGTATTTTGGAACATCTACCAAAAAGGAAGAATAGTGGCAGTAAACTCTGCTCTCCAGCGTTTCAATGGTCCTAGCAACAAATAGCAGGACAAATAAAAAAACGATACCCCACCGCAAGGCAACCGCGGCACAGAGCTGGTATGTGCTGCCTGGGGGGGTGTGGGGGACTTTGGGGAAGTGGAACCAAAGCCTCTGTGTGGAGGGCAACCAACTGCTGGGGCAGAGCAGTGGTTGGGGTGGGTTTTGGTACAGTTCATGATTATGGGTGAGGAGCAGGGATTTTATTTCTGTTTTGTTTTCGCTATGTTTGGCATTCTTTATTTCAGACCATCTTATTACAGAGAGCTGCAAACTGCTTATTTGGGGTTTTGTAAGCTGGGGAAACACCTTCTTTAAGAAATATCTTTGAAAAGCAAAGTTAATCCTTATTAGTATGGCAAAGGGCCTGAATCTGAATTGAGCACCATAAAGCCGGTACTGTTCCACAATAATCAGGGTCGTTCTCCCAGTGCAATGAGGAAAGCTCTGGTGGAGGTTTCCAAACTGAAGGTCGGCACAAGCAGCCGTGGTTTGCAGAGCCACGGCGGGGAGAGTCCTCAGGTTCTCAGCTATCCCTCGAGTTCACCTATCTCAGCCACGCAGTGGGATGAGCAGAGCCAGCTCTTCTGTGCAAACTGTAAAAATAACAGTTTTCCTTATGAAAGGCAGCTGAAGCTGTGAGCCCTCCGGTGGGACTGGGAGATGCCATGCTGCCAACTTTTTAGTTTCTTCCTTTTAGCTGGGGGAAAAAAAATAGCGGGGCAAATGTGACTTTAAAGATGCCCCAAAGCCACATGCCAGAGACCACCTGATAAATCTCAGCAGGGGTAATCCCACAGAGCTCTCATAAACTCCATCTTCAGGAATTTACATTTCCCATTGTGTTAGACGCCCCGCTCCATTCCCTTCCCCAAGCTGCTGTTTCCCGGCTGGCAGCGGCATTTGCGCGCCGGCCAAAGCATGGCACTCTTCCAGTGCCGGGGGGAGTTTGCTGCTGCTTTATCCCTTCATCTACCTATCTGACGGGTGTGTTGTCACACGTAATTAGCTAATGTTTTAAAAATACTTTAAGATCTTCAGACGAGAGATGCCATAAAACTGCAAAATGTTATTACTAGCTGGCAAAAAGCTCGCGATTCCCATTGCATGGAGGAAGCATTCTAAATAATGAGCGAAAAGTCCACTTTTATCAAATGCACTAAAAATACCCCAGCTAAAGTGTTTCAAATTTTGGTGGGCTCATCGGACTTGACAATTCTTGTTTGTTATTACCTGTTTGAATCTTGGAGCATTACAAGCCCTCTGCGGTGCACGGTACGCCAGTGATGCATGACCCTTCATTTCTGGCTAATAAGGCACTTGTAGTTGGTGACATGGGAAGATTATATTTGCACTAGAAAATGCTGATTTGGCATCGGAAAAGAAGAGGTGATTGTACTGGACATTTCTGTAGTCATTTCCCATACAAGTTTACATACAAGCGTAGCATGGTGATGAAGAACGATGGCATGTGCAGTGGGATGCAGGGACATTGCTTTCAGCCCATGTAATGCCCTTCCAACCTGGTTTTCACCAAGCTAACACACTTACCTGCCCTACAATTACAGCTTGCTTTGGTGTGCAAATACCCCCCAGCTTTCTCTGCTGAGGATGCAGCCCATCCTTGCCATTCCTGTTGCAACTGCATGTGTCAGGGCAAAGCAAATGTACAATAGATCAAACTGGTTGGAATTTTGAGGTTCTCTGTGTAAGACGGAGGACAGCAATGTGGTGAGTTCAGAGGTGAGAAGGACATGGGGATCGTCCTGCAGTGTGCCTGGGGAGAACTGTATTTGCCCAATAGCAGCTGCCTTCCTATGGGAAAAAATGCTTATAGATGTGTTTCTATCATTTGGGTATAAGACAAGATAAAGCATCCATGCTGCAAACTGCATTTGGTTTCTTGGCTGCTTTTGAGCTCTCTTGGGGCAGGTGAGGACGGGGGCGTTGGCAGCATGTTCTTGCTTGTCCTGAGGACTTGCTTCTTGGTTTACGCTTAATCCCCTTTTGTTCAATGCCAAAGGTGGGACAAGTCGTTGTTTATTTTAAATCATCTCCATTCAAAGGAATGCAGCTTCAAAACCAGGGAGGAGAAAACTTTCACTGCCTGGCGAAGTGTTTCCCTGTGTTTGATTGGGTCAGTGCAGAAAAAGTCTTCAGCTTCTCGATGCTTGACTGCACGTGGAAGGGAAGAGCTGAACTCAACTTTCCAACCTCCAGCTGCTCCAGCCTTGCCGAGACACCACACCAACAAGGAAAGACCTGAGCTGCAATGCACAAATGGGTCTTGCCGTAGTCTATAGCTGGGTGTTCCATGTTATAGCACGTCTGCCTTTTCCAAAGCACCAGCTTGAGAAGCTATCCAGCCAGGCCACTTGTTATCTTAACTCTCCATTAAGAGGAGCGGTCAAAGTTCACACATACCCCACTGCTAATTTAGCTCATAGCCTGCACCTTAACCAGGAAGCATCTCAAGGACGTAAGGGGCTCTTGTCAACGTAGGCAAACTCCAGGATTATTTTATTTGATGATCCAAAGTCTCTTTTCATTTGTACCAGCAGATAATTTCACTGATGTGTGCCACTATATTCACAGGATGATCCAGGTCTGTTTACATTTCACGGTATTCTAGTAGTAACTGATCTGACCCTACCAAACATTTTCTTTTTCAGTTCAGGGGGTATTTCCCTTGATAATTAATACAGTGCAAGTTTCTGCCAGGCTTACCATCACTACATGTGTGTGAGCACTCTTTCTAGTACTTGCTTGTTTTCCGTTGAGAGACTGAACTCTATTGCTGCAAGTACTTCTCTGGGAGGAATGTATCCAAAACCTGAAATAACTTCCTGGCCTCTGGGAAAAGTTCAAAAATCTCTTTCTGTTCCTCAGGCTCACCTCTGCTCCCAGCTTGCTCTATAAAGTGCACGGTTTTGACACGTAATAAGAACCTGCCCTGTCACCGGGCTGTTCTCCAAAGGCTGAATTTTGCAATTCTTGCTCAAGCAGCACTATCAGAGGTCAAAGACAATATTGCCCCATTAAGCGCTGATTAAACATTGAGGAGGGACCTCCGCTCCTCTGACTGTTTCCAAGTATCAGCAAAGCAAATATTTCAATCAACATTCATATGGTTGACATTGGGTGACAGCCGCCATCTGGTCATGTGAACAGCTTCAGCGTTATTTTATAAAGTGAAACTTTGGTGGCGCAAGAATAAAAAGCAATTAATGCATTTCAATGCAAATCGTCTCTTAACCCTGCTTTAAAAAGGAGATCTGCACCCCCTCTGCTGGGCTGCTTCTGATATGCAAAGATTTACCCAAAAGCAAACGCAGGGTGAGGAGACCAGAAGCGACCACGGGTGTCTTGGCAGAGGAGGAGGAAACTTTGCAGCAGAGATCAGCTGCTCATTAGTCCTGCTTTTGAAGCAGGCACAAGCAGAGTATTGCTGTGATATTTAGGGAAGAGCTTGGCCTGCCACACATTAGGAGGAACGGCGTATCTGTATTGTCATAGTTATTCTGCACCCACACAATAGACAAGTGGAAAAAGGTTCAGAGAAATGATAATAGGTTTCTAAAATAAGATATATGAGGAAAGCTGGGAAGTATTGACTTTGCTTTGTACAAAAAACTGCAGATAGGTAAACCACAGTAAACAATCCTCATAGGTTATTTTACACAAGACAATTATCAACTGTTTTCCTTGTCCACCAAGAATAAAACTGGGAGAAATCAGTTCAATTCACAGCAAGAGGGATTTATGTTAGATACTTAGAAAACCCATAGTAAATATAATACAACCGAAGTACCGCAGTAGATAATATGGAGCTTGTGGATCCCATCATTGGTGTTTAAGATTGGGGGAGACAAACATATATTAAAGATGATCAACAGATCTCAATGGGTGTACCACGATTTTTTTTTTACTCAATAAAAAAGAAAAAAAGCAGAGGAGGAGAATGGGGAGACATCCTGACTCACTCCCCTCCTTGGTGTAGCGGTTAGCTGGGCCAATTTCTAGAATATAAACACTATGAAAATGCCAATTGGCCTATACCTTCATGAATCCTTACACAGTTCATGCCTGTGCACATATGAACGTACACACATTCCAGATACATGCAACATATATTGACCAGAGACTGTAAAAATAAACATACAGAACGAAAGAAATGCCAGAACTGAGGCTGCGTGCAATCTCAGCTGAGCCCTGCTGGAGGTAGCAATAATGGCACTTACTTTACGTGACACTATAATTTATATATTCTCCTCAAAATATCATTGACTCATTCATTACCTAATTTAGTGCTCATTTAACGACAAGCCATTTAATATTTTATTCTTATTGTCAATCCACACTTACAGCCCCAAACTCAACACTTTTCTGGCGTGAGAAGAAAGATTTTCCCTGTGGAATTTCATGTTGTGCTTGCTCCTCTCTGGAAAGCCACCAGTGTGGGAATGGGGAGACCAAACCAGGAGTCTGGCCAGCGGGTGAGGACAGACACAGGGAAGATGGCAGTTCCAGCTCCCAGGAGGGATCGGGGTAGTGTTTCCCTGTCCTGGTTTGAGGTAAAACAGGACCTAAACCACGACATTCCAAAACAAAACTTTCCCATTTTAATTGAAATTAAAACCCAAACTTTGATTTTTGCTTTTAAAAACTACTAATTACCAATGAATAGAAAACAGGTTTGGCTGCATTGCTCACACAAGCAAAAATCTAATTTCCACAGGAAAATATTTTGGTTGATTGACTTTACCAACTGTAGTAAAAAAAAATCACATAAATCCCATCCAGCAAGTCACACTCTACTCCCACCTAAAATTAACTTCAATAAGAACAAAATTTAAATGCAGGCAACACTAGCAGTCACTTGAGCACATGAAAAAACCCCTATATGTGACCCAACCTATAGTACGCTGTAGGGCAAACCCTGCCCTGAGAAGCAGACGGGTGGGATGCAGCAACCCAGCTCGGTTTTTGCTCCGCTGGCTCCACAGGGCTCATTTGCACAATGTCAAATTAACGTCCCCGGGGTGCCAGTGGCATCGCCCCGGTGCAACCTGCGCAGGACCTCACTGCTCCCACCCCAACCCAGACCCAGCATTTACTTGCTGGTGCCTCGTTACTGACTTTACTCTGAATTATTCAAGCCACAACGCTTTATTTAAAGAGAAACTGTCAACCTAATGGTGAATAAATTTGTAACCCCCAGTTTATTTGTCATTATTTTTGCTCTTTGGCTGTATTCTACCTTTTGGTTCAGACAATCGTAACCTTTGAAATCAGCCTCACGTCACATTCGCTGGGCTGTAAGAGTTGGGTTTTAAACAATGCAAGGGAGGGAAGTTATTATTTTATAAGCTGTATTTTACTGTAATATTAAAAGAAAAGAAGGTACTGTAAGAATATAGCTCCTCATCACTGACTTTATTTTCTAGGAATTTGGAATGAAGCTAATGGACAACTGATTATTTAAATAATCTACGTCTGTTGAACACAATGGTGTTTTTAAGTGGGAAATTTCAAGAAAGAAGAAATGAAAAATAACTGTGCTACATTACTTATTGTTGCAATACGATGCTGGTATTCCCAGAATATACAAATATCCAGATATAAAGGGGCAGGCACCAGCGAACAGGATATAGCTAAAGGCTCTAGCAAAAGCCTGAACCCAAACCAGGCACTTTATTGCAGCCTAAGAGCTTCACAATCTGTAACAGCAGCGATGACGTTGCCGTTTATGCAGAGGTCAAAGACAAATGACGTTTGTGTTTGTACCTAAGCAGAGTGTTTCATGTCTTTTGAACATTTATGCTTTACCCTTTCTTGCTACAATATCGTGTTTAAACCCAATTACTATTTGGGGGTTCCCCCCCCGCCCCCGGTCTCCGCATATTCAATTTTCCAAACTGTGTGCGTGAGGATATGCACTGAGGCTTGAGCACTGTGCCATGCGCTGGAGCAGAACCGTGCTGCGGACCATCCCAAGGATGTGTTAGAAGAGAGAAAAGCCGCTCAGACTTGGCTCTGCCTGTCCTGAGACCTCAGCACACGCAGGGAAGGGATGTGGCGTTAGACGAAAACAACGTGGACTTGGCCAGGCAGGCCTTTGTGAAGTCCAGCTCATATAAAACAGCCCAGGCAACACACTGGGCTCTTTTACGTCATTTATTTTCTGCGTTAAAATGTTTATTATTTATCTGAGTATATATACAGCAATTCTACTCAAGCTAAAATAGTTTGACTTCTAAAGTGTGCTAAGAGCAATTAGCCTATGCACCCATGAAGGGCTTTGATGCTATTATTTGCTCCTTTCATGGCACACACAGCTTGTATTTCAATCCAGTTCTCCAGTATAGATCATAATGACGGAAATATTTGTGAGGCGCATAAAGATCACACAGCAACGCGACTCATTCTAAATATTTACAGCACATTTTAGAAAATGTCTTTGTTAGTAAGAATAAATGAAGTTATTTTGTTTACTTGGATAAGGAACCATGGTTTGCTGACAGATGTGCAGCTGAAGTATATTTCTGCTCCATAGAAGTTATTAAGTGCAAGAAAATAAAACTAGATGATGAATCACAACTGTCATTGATGATGACAAAAATAATTGAGATCACATTTTGGGTTGGGTGCATCTGCAGAAAAGCTGGGGAAAATAAATACAGTGCAACGCCCTCAGATGTTTCCCTACGCTCCGGCAGCAGGGCTGAGAGACAGCCCACTGGGCAGGATGCGACCCAGCTGATGTGCTGTGTCGGAGCAAGGATCAATGAGGCTTCCTTATTGGAAACAGGATTTTCTCACAAGAAGGGAATAACGGCAATCTGCAGCCCATGAACACAGCTATCAACAGCGAGACAATGCCTGTAGGATCAAATCAAACAACTTCCACCGGTATTTAGCTTTAACGATGGAGATATTCTGCTGGTGTAAAATAAACACAAAAGGAGCTTGGCTAACGTGCACTAACTAAGGACGCAGCCCCCGAGCCCCACTGCACAGCTGGAAGACGGTCCCCAATGTCAATCCACAGCAAGGGGAGAGGAATGC
>NW_009648149.1:2861259-2870917 GCF_000708025.1 Charadrius vociferus
TTGAAATGCAGACTGCGGAATCAGGGTGTCCCACCAGGCTGCAGGTCAGCCAGGGGCACCGCACCAGGTTGGAGCCAAAGGGAAGCAGCACTCAAAGTTTAGCAATTGAAGAAAAGGAAGGAAACATTAATTCATCATGGATATAAGCTGAAAGCTACACTGGGGTGATTGTATTCTTAGGGGAAAGAAAACAGCAGAGGACTTACAAACATTCCAGATCAGGTTGGATGGGGCTTTGAGCAACCTGATCTAGTTGAAGATGTCCCTGCACATGGCAGGGGGATTGGACTAGATGGCCTTTAAAGATCCCTTCCAACCCAAACTATTCTATGATTCTATAGCTTACTGGCACAGACAATCTCCATGTCTAAGAGTTAACATTGTTCTACTCAGTGTGCAGATGGAAGGGCTCCTCCTGCCCCGTCTGGGTGGTGCATTGGGAACCTGCGCAGCCTCTCAACTCCCGGGACAGCTCTTCTGCTGGCAGAGGCGATGAGCAAGACAAGGCGGGATGTGGCAGCAGGAAAGTTCAGGAGTTTTATTTTGCTGGGGCCAAGCCCAAGAGGTGCAGAGCCGAAGAACCCGCTGCTGCACAGAGCCCTCTTTTTCCTATGTCCCTTTGCTGTCTGCTCTCTGCCCGGGCCAGCCATACAAGAACTGGGGTTAGATATACAGCACAGCTATGGTTTGTATATATAAACCATATGTAAGTATATATGCGTATACATGCGATACATAAGTATAGATGTACTAGTCTATAACATCATATAATACATTAATACAAACCCAATGTATTACATAATTAGCTACATATGCATGCCTATATAATTCAATTTTCATAATTTATAAATACTGCCTTTTGTTCTAGCAACTGCTTCTGTGTATGTTTTGAAAAAAAACCCATAAATAAACACAATAATAAGATTGACTCTGATTCCAACCTTTCCTGTTAAATCCTCACCAGGAGCTGAAGCCCAACAGCAGGTTTCTGAGCAGCTTAGGAGGCACATACAAAGTAAGCTTCTACTTCAACATCTACAAGAGCAGTCCAAAATTAGGGGGCAATTTTAACATTACACTACTGCACATGTACTGTCCAACCTGCTCAGAACATGCCAGCCAGTGCTGCTGTGCTAAGCAGCTGCATAAACCTCGGGTTATTATTTCTTCCAGATGTTCCCCTTGTGCAGAGACCGTCTTGATGTCTTTGAACCATTAAACTCCCAGCTCAGGCTGTGGCTGTGGGCTGAATCTCTCCCTTTAGTGTTCAATTCACTGTCAACATCCATTATGCAAACTCGGAGAGACCAGGGCCCTTCTGACCATAGGCACCATCTTAAACACAGCAGCAGGATGAAAGGGTTGATGAATGCAAAGGACAGGAGACAAGGAAACTGGAAAGAATGGGAGAGCATATGGGAAAAGTTAAGTTTTCATTCATCATGACTACTGCCTGCTGACAACAGCTGTATTTCTGACTCGCGTTCAGCTTTTCCCTTCCCAGGAACAACCATCGCTGAGAGGTTGCCTTTGGAAATAGCATTAACAGATGGACATAGCCTGGATCAGCCACGGCTGGCAAAGTCGCCAGGGCAACAGCAAAAGGAGGGATGAGAAAAGGACCATGACTGTAGTGCTGAACCACATTATTATTAATAACGATGGGATCCCACTGGATTCAGGCATTACAAACGATGCCCCATGTCCCACACAATCAAAACGGCAAATGCATCACTTGCTTCTCTCTGGGGAGGCAGGGAGAGGAGCTGCTTGAAGGAATAAAAGAAAGATGCGAGACTCCTGTCTGCAGGAGATACCGATGTTTTACTCCTGATGCTCAGACTTCCATTGCAAGCCATTCTCTTCCAGTATTTCTGGGCTTGGAGGGAAGCGTTGCCCAGATTCCTGGTGAATATGATTGCAACGTGTATGTACTCGGTAACAGAGCTCTTTCAGCTGCATGTCTCATGCTCTTTTTATAAGACTTACTGACATACTCGCTTTTGCTAATTACTGTGCAAAGTCAATATAAAAGGCTCGCTCCGCTCCAAGCCCCATCCCACTGCTGGGCTGCAGGAGACTTTGTGCTGATAAAATAGCCCGGAGAAAGCTCGGGGAAGGCGAGGAGCAGCAGTCTGCTGTGCAGACAGAGTGTGCCTGCGAGCACCACGGTGTTTGCAAAGCCGTTTTTCCAGGTATTTTGTTAATCCAAGACAAAGCAAGAAGATTTACTGGGTTTTAAACAGCCAGTTCCTTCAGATATTTTCTGAAAACAAGCAATGTTTAAAATTTGAAGTTCAAAATTAGCAGAGACTGCTGGATTGCAGCTAGCTGTGAGCTTCAGAGACTGCTTAAATGTCTGGAAAGTGTCTTTCTGGGGAAGAATCAAAAGATGAGAGCAAAATATTTCTCAGCCTAGTTATATTCCACAGGGGGATTATAAATAATACAGACATTTTTGCTATCTTTGTGCTCACAGAGAATTCGTTGATAAAGCCAATCACTTATCTGACTGTGCCCAAGCACATTCGCTATATCTGGCTTTTCCTATGAATGTTCGGGAAAGACCTTTAAGATTTCAGGCTGCACTTCTTTGACCTAGAAAAATCAAAGTTATAAGAGAGACTTGGCATATTTGCTCTTTGCAGTGCGTTGAAACACTCTGGTCATTTTGCGCTGGGTTCTACAAGATTAATTCATAAATACATGTTTATGCAGGACTGCCCTTTTTCTTCCCAAACTTAACAAAAAAACCCCATCAGTCTCTGTGGATGGATTATACAGGTATAGTTGAATTCCACGCATCATGTCCATCGGATCAGGATGTTATCAGCAGCTGTTAGAGGAAACAGGAAAGATGCAACCCCTGTCCTGCACCCCACCGTGCCCCCGACGTGTGCTCTTGTGCCCCAGCCACACAGTAACCTGCAAGTGCTGGAGGAAGCGCTGAACAGCCTGACTGCTCCTTCCTTGAGCTTTGGGCTTCTTCTGTCTGAGGATAACGGACTAGTTGTTTGTCTTGGGTCAAACTTTCCACTGAACTCTCCCATCCAGCAAACATCCCAGCTCGCCCCTCTCTCACATTAACGCTTTCACTGGGGCGTCCTCATTGCAGAGCTGGTCAGCCCAGCTCCATAGGTAGGTCGGCAGGAACTTGGTTTCTCGCAAAATATCTACGGTGCATCTTTCCAGGCTTGGTTCCATGCTTTTATAATCTGTTTGCTTGGGATAAACACGCAGGGTCTTATTTAGAGCCTGCACAAAGATCCACAGGGTTTCCCTGCACGGGAAGCCTGTTATAGAATCACAGAATGGTTTGGGTTGGAAGGGACCTAAAAGATCATCGAGTTCCAACCCCCTGCAGTGGGCAGGGCCACCTCCTACCAGCCCAGGTTGCTCCAAGCCCCGTCCAACCTGGCCTTGAACACCTCCAGGGATGGGGCAGCCACAGCTTCTCTGGGAAACTTAGGCCAGTGCCTTATCACCGTCAGAGTGAAAAATTTCTTCATGATCTGCAGTCTAAATCTCCCCTCTTCCATTTTGAAGCCATTACCCCTCATCGTGTCATTACATGCCCTGGTAAAAAGCCCCTCTCCAGCTTTCTTGTAGGCTCCCTTCAGATACTGCAAGGCCACTATAAGCTTGCCCTAGGTCCTTCTCTTCTCCAGGCTGAACCCCCCAACTCTCCCAGCCTGTCCTCCCAGCAGAGGGGCTCCAGCCCTCCCAGCATCTTCATGGCCTCCTCTGGCCCCACTCCAACAGGTCCATGTCCTTCTTATGCCGAGAGCTCCAAAGCTGGACGCAGTACTCCAGGTGGGGTCTCACCAGAGCGGAGCAGAAGGGGAGAATTGCCTCCCTCAACCTGCTGGCCACATTTTCACCTGGGGTCAGTACAGACTGGTTTCCTTCAGCATAGATGCCAGAGCTTTTCGTTTTCAGATCTGATTGAAAGAATCTTTGCGTTTTGCTTTCTTCCTCTGCTTCTTGTGAAAATTATGAAGAGAAGCTCATAGACCTCACTGCCAGCCTGTGCTTTTGTCTCCTAATGATGAATCTAACCTGAGCATTTCCAGCTCTGATATTTCTGACTATTTACATTCCTACAGCCTCCAAAGTCAGTTCCTTGCCCTCTTGGGCGTGTATACTCTGGCAGCATTTCAGGTTGTAATTATACTGGTAAGAAGAGATGGTGGGGAAGCTGGTTAATGTCAAGGTCTCCTGGAGGGCAGAGTCCCAATTTCAAGCCATCCCACTAAATTAAAGTTTGTGGCTTTTTATTCAGAGCTCAAGCCAAGATCCTTAAGCTTTCAGAAAATGAACATGCCGCTGTAATGTAAACTGATTTCCAGGCAAAATTCCTCTGACACCGATGCTGGATACAGAATAGATCCCAATTTTTCTTCAAGTCAGTTGCGCCTTTAAAGAGCTGGAGCACCCAGCTGTGCTCGGCGGTGGGTGTCACTCTGCACAGCAGCCCAGAGACACACGTGAGCACTTTCTGCTCCACATCCAGCCTCTCCTGCTCTGATATAATAACGAAATCCTGCCGGCAGAGGATATTGTGAACAACAGCTCTCACTGCCCTGCTCTATACCTGTTGCCACTTTCCAGCTTGTAACACAAAGAAACTGTATTTTCCCTCCTGGGATGCAAGTAGTATATTCAGAAATTCTTGTTCTGCTAGAGATGGGAATGCATAGATCTGGTTTCCAAATATTAGCCAAATTAAATATCTGACTCCTGGTTGCAGGCTGATTGATTAGAGGCACATGATGTAAGGAAAGGAAGCGATGCTACTGACAGCGAGGGGTTAGGGAGGGTTTGGAAGACGACTCTCAGGGGAAAAGACTTCATTGTATTTCAGAGTGCAACCGAACACACGATAGATTTAATATATGATTATTACAAATTAACCATAAATTGAAACGCAGACAGTTTCCTGTTCATGGGGGCGGAGATGGAATATTAAGTACTTCAGGCAATTATGAGGAATTGTTTCCATTTGGCATAAATCATTCTCCAGTCTCCATTATCTGCCCGTAAGAAGCACAAGTGTCTTGGCTTCTCCATATAAATAACTTCCTTTAAAATTATTCTTGCAGGGTCTATGAGTGATGGGCTAATCCTGTTATGAGATTTTAATGCCAAATTACATATTCAGACTGGAATGATACTATTTAAACTACTTTACAGATGAAGAGCATAATCATAGTTTTTCATTTCATACATTTTTTCCCTGTTAGTGCCTAATATCATTTACATAGACAAGGCTGTCAGTAACAGACAATGTCATCAGTAATCAGTGTACAATGCTTGAGCTCCTGTGGTATCAAACTTTCCTCCGACATGCCAGATTATATTTTGATATCTATGCCCATATGGAGTATGATCTGAAGTAGTGAGTACCATGTGAGATATGCCACTAACGAGGGGATCAGCTGCAAAAGCAGCCAGTTTGTTACACGGAGGCAAACTGTCAACAGGCATATTTCTCCTTGACCCTCACCACTATTCTTCAGTTTATAAAAGCAGACCTCAAAGTAAAGGTGTCCTGTGAAGATGTGCTGGTCAGAAAAAAGCACGGGTGCTCAGTAGAAGAGAAAAGCTGTGATTTACAGTCAGAGGGATATCCCTTGGAGTATGGTATTTCTATGCTAAGGAGCAAAGATGATAGCATCAGGGCCAACCAGCAGAGGAGATGTCTCACCTGCCCTCTCCATACGTGGAGTGAAAAGCTCAAGCACCACACTTCATATGAGCTGGCCTTAACAGGCAGCTGTTCCTCCATCCATGACAACAGGCGATGGCACCGGTTGTACCCCGTTTCTCCGGGACACCCAGCTTCATTAGATGCTGCAGCAGGGTTTGTATTCAGTCTGAACATTGTGATGGAGCCAAGTCAATCT
The DNA here is from genome assembly GCF_000708025.1 of Charadrius vociferus. NCBI lineage: Eukaryota > Metazoa > Chordata > Aves > Charadriiformes > Charadriidae > Charadrius > Charadrius vociferus. The sequence continues at coordinate 2,867,166 of NW_009648149.1, forward strand.
GCTGACAAAGTGTGAATTATTTACAAAGAGTATCCGGATCATTTATGTAGTAGGTGTACAATTACAGCTGGGATCAGCCTGGAAGCCACTGGCATGTTAAGAAATACAGAATTGAGCTTGTATTCATTAGCTACCCTTCATTATCTAATTTTTGGAAGGAGAAAGCATTCAAAAATAAAATGCGATATCAAATTTTGCAGTTAATACTCATCTCTGATAATGATTTTTCTGCCGTTACAGCCATGCTGTTTTTGTATTTCAAGCAGAATGGGCAGAGTAGTCCTGAAGTAAAGGAGTGTCTTCCTTAAAGTGTGTTTGTCTATATTTCTTTTGAAAAAGCAAAATCACTCTTCAATTTTCTGTCATACAGAGACATTCAGGAAATAAAATGACTCAGAGCTAGAAACTTAAAAAAAAAAAAGTAAGATAGCTACTCTTGGCCCATCTATTATGGCATAACCTAATGTGCCTTTACATTAGCTGCTAGCAAGTTATTTTTGTTATACTTGAATATTTATCAAAACAAACTTTGATTTACAAGCAATAGAAAACCTACAGAAGTTTGTTCTACAGATAGATATAACTAATTAGTGTACCAACAAACACGCTTACAAAAGAGCCACTTAACTATCAGAACTGATATCTTTTTTAAATCCATAACTTAAAATAGAGCACATAAAAATGTATAAAATGCTATATAGATTTCTCTATAGGTAGCTTTATTAGTCTGAATAGCTAGTTTTAAACCTATTTCTAAAAGGCGTTAGCTAGTACAAGATGAATGGGAATTTCTCAGCTCCATGGTTTTCCTTGCATTTTACTTAATGGCAATGCAAAGCTCACATTTCAGTTTTCACAGTGGATTATAAATCTCTTAACCAAATATGAAATGCTTTCAGATCTATGAGTGTAAGGTATAGCTAGATAAATCTAAGGGGCCTGTGAAATAACGGGCGATAGACCACGACAAAGGCTTTTCTTTTCAAGGCTTTGGGTCCCAGACAGATGGAAACCAGTGGAAATTCTTCCTCTGATTGCTCTGCAAATTCCTGTTTCAGGAGAGAGGAGGAGAGGACTGCTGGCAACATGCGGTTTTAATCAAGAGACTAAGGCGGCCACGGCAAACTTGATCAAAACATGTAGATATTGAACCCAGACCTCAGCAACGCACAGAGGAGGCTTTGGGTTTGTGCCACCACCTCCACACCAGCTCCAGCAGAATCGCTCCCGGTTTCTGCCGATGCAAGTTTCTGGCTTCCAAACTAATGTTTTACTTTGCAAAGGTGGTTTGGGTGCTAAAAAGATGGTGTTTTTAAAGCTTGTTGTCCTCTGATTGGTTTAAGTGTTAAGAATTGCTCTGATGGGTCTGGCAATCAGTACCTCAGGGTTTGAGGTTTACAAGTGTACGTACCAGTCCTGGCACGTCCTCGCCAGTGAACATTTTGCTTGCCTGAACCTAGATCGCGTTTCTGAAGAAAGCCCAGGCACAGCAGGCGTGGGGAGACCGGCCAGCAGCATTTCCAGGCTGGTACGGAGGGAGAGCTCTTCTACACTACAACCCACGATTTTCCCTGCTGTTCTCCCAAAAATATGAAAGCAGTAAACATATGGCAAAACTCAGTTCATGAATCACCTCAGTGGTAAAAGATGATTTTAGCAGAAGCAGCTGTGCTCAGTGGCGTTGTGCTATGAATAGACTGGCTTTAGAGGGGTGTCCTGCGGCTGCAGTGCAATCTGCACCAGAGCAGTCCATGTAATGGCTTGTTTCGCTTCCCCGGCGCAGGTCTTGCAAGCTCTTACAAAAGCCAGCAGGCAACAAAAGGGGATTATTTCTGGTAGCAATGCGGACTGCATTATTTTGTTGTCTGCTTTTCAGAAAACATAAACTTTTACAAGTGATCTGGAAGGAAGCTCGTCCACTAAACTCATCTGACAATCAGGCTGTCATGCAATGGTTTCAAAACTTCTTCCTTCTTGTTGCCTCTAATTGAACCACAGATGTACTAGTTCAACAGGTCTAAAAAAATACAATCCAAGTTCTTCAGTCTTAATGTTAGGCTTCATGTCAGTGAACTTTCCCAATACACCAGAAAAATAAGTGTATTTTCAAGTCACTGCTCTCATTCCAAGGCAAACGAGTAAGCCATTTACACCGATGTCCTTTGAATGCACCACAGAGGTGCAAAAAGCATTTGAAGCAAAGTGACCAAAATCAGTATATTAAAAATTTGTACTGACAAGCTTATCTTCATTATCGAAAGAATGAAAGCAACCGGATGAAATTAGATTATATTCTTTAAAATGTTAAGAAAGTGCTTTATGCTATTGAAAGTTGGTCATGAGACTTTTTCTTGCAAGAGCTGGATCCACATCCTGACAGAGAAGCCTGCCTCTCTGATTTAGTGTCTCTGAGCACTTCCCCCAGCTTGTTTCAGTCTTTTCTCTCCTGTCACTTGCAGATCCTTCTCCCTTATGGCCGCATGTACTCCTCACTTCATCTCAAAGGGCGATGTCCCTGTCTACCTTCCTCCTATTGTCCTCGCACCAACTGTGCTCACCAACCCTCCACCGGCCCTTCAGTTCACTACTGGGACAAAAAACGTGCTCTCAGAAGAAAAGCAGTCTGGGTTTTATGTTTTTTTTTGCTGTTGACACAATCAATTTTCTGCCAATTTAATGACCTCTGAGGTCAGATAAGCATCTGTGTTGGTACAAGCGAAGGGACAGGAGCAAGCAGCCTGATGAGAGGAGGAGAGCAGAACCTGCCCTTGCGATGGCACCCAGCGATTAAACCAGCATCGCTGAGTCAGCACACTGTACCCTCACACACGGAGATGCAGGGTAGCAAGGAAATACTTTCATCTCCAGACAGAAACACAACCACCGACTGATACAGAACAACTGACAGTCAAAATGGCAGCTGCCATGTACTGACAAGAGAACGAATTGCATATACATGAAAGATACCATGAGGTCTTAGCAACTGCCCGAGGCAGAAAGGATTGTTTTTATTTGGAAAAAAAAAAAAAAAAAAGCATTGATGGATTGAGTTCCTCCCACAAGTTAAAAACAAGAGATGAAAAAGAGCATGAACTCACATCGCCAGCTGAGTGTTCAGGACTGCTCACCTCCAACACCACACAATCCCTGCGAGGATCCCTATGACAATTCCTGTCTTCCAAGGGAATAGAAATAAGCTGCCTTGCATTTGGCAGGGGAGGGAAGGGATGAAGGAGTGCAGATGGGAGAATTCCATCCTCAAGCTTTTACACGCTAACTTGCGTAAAATGTCTCCAATCCATGCAGATTTCTATGCTGGAGGTATAATGAAATCTAGGCCACAGATTTCCCTTCTCTAGATAAGTTTTTCTTTTGCACGATTTAAAGTAAGGTGACGTATAGGAGATGAGATTGAACATCCTCTTATTATATCCCCAGGACTGACATTTTTACATTTATGTATATGGAAGACAAGATAAGGAGCAAATAATCAAATATTAAAACGTCAGCAAAATGTGGACTAGCTCGTTCAGTTTTTTCTCTGCAAGCCCGTGATTGAGGGATCACACTGGAAAAGTGGTGGGAAAAAAAAAAAAACCCAAACCACGAGAGATGTTATTACAGCAAACCATTCAGGCAGCTCCAGACACGTATGCAGTGCTTTACAAACGTAGGATGGGGCACCTCTCCCCTGCAGTTCTCATCACCCAACAGACACCGCAAACACAGGGCATGAAAAACAGAGTGGGGAA
>NW_009648149.1:2870942-2908207 GCF_000708025.1 Charadrius vociferus
GGTGTGGAAAAATGAATAGCAAGGAAAAGGAAAAGGGACTGTTGTTGAAAGAACGGGCTGTTGGAGAAAGTTTTGAAAGGGAGAGAAAGTTTAGTGGAGGAAAGACTAAGCCAGGCTAAAACCTGTATTGACATGGGAATATTGCACAGCTGACACACAAGAATTGCAGTGAATTGCTCTATTCTCAGCCATATTAATACGCTCAAACCTTCAATTCCCTTCTCTCTCTCCTTCCTGTGTTATAAACCAGGCACCTGAAAGCTGATTCCAGGAAATCACAGTCTCGTCTTTGTGACCAAATACCTTTATATTCAGGAAGAGAGAGAGGTCCTTGGTGGAGATTCGGGATATTTCCTCTATTTTGTGGCTGAATCTTTAGCTGTTTGGTTGGGATATTTTTGTAAAGACTCTTTAATGATCCCGTAATATCTGGCTGCAAACACCTAGTAGTTTGTTTCAGTATATATGATGTACTTTGAAATAGCAGCTCACCCTAATAGTTCTACCAAACACAAAGGAGACCGTAAGACTTTCCATACCAAAAAAAAAAACCAAACAAAAAAACCCCCAAAACCAAACGCACACCATGCAAACACCACAGACATTGCTGAATCCAAGCAAGGTGTTTTACATAAGGAACAAGAGCCTAAACACTGGCTTGGATAACACCCTTCCCAAATCCACAGCAGGGCCAAAAAGGTACAGTCAAGTCTATATGATGCCTCTTAAGAAAACAGCGACCACATAAAGGAGCCATAATTGATTAGACCAAACAGAAATGTTCTCTCTGTCTCACGTGCACGTTTTCCGCACTTCATTTTCCTGCTAATTTCCCTCCTATATCTGCTAACACCTGCAAGCAGAGCCTGAAGACACTCAAAATTAAATTAGTCTCCCTAGAATGCAGAGATGAGCATATGGGCTCCTGGGAGCAGAGTTTGCTACCAACCTGCCAGTTATGTGTTATCACATCCTCCCCACAGCTCAGTGAACCTTCTCTGCTTCCTCAAGCCTGTACTCAAAAACCAATCAGTGGCCATTAGCGTTATACTGTCCTAAAGAAGAACCGGGCCCACTGACCTTGCAGTGAGCCTTCGCAGATGTAAGGATGTTGAGGACATTTTTATATGATCCTTCATCTGCGTAAGGTATGGGCAGATCCTACCGGTTGGTTCCCACGTGGGTGAGCGACTGCCTGCCCCCGTAGCCACCGCAAACGGTCTGGCAGATCTCCAGATCCTCGAAGTCAATGGCTGAACTGAGATTTACACTTAATGAAACAACTTCTAAAATCCAAAACGTTTCTGGCCAGCTCTGCTCTCCCCAGCTCCGTGTCAGCTCTTCCTGCAGCCCTTGCAGCTGCTGCAGACAGCCGTTCTTCCCCTCAGGAGGGGTTAATTATTTAACAACAGCCTTGGCCGACATCACCTGAGCTGTTATTTTGCCCGCAGCTCTCCTTCCCGCTTCTTCACGCGAGCCGGCTCCTTGCTGTGGTGCTCTAGAAAAAGCAGCTGGGCTTCATTACTTCTTAAATCTTATTTTGAGAAAGTGGCACAGAAATGTCTCATTTATGTGCATTCCCTCTCCTTCAAGTGGTGTGTTTTTCCCTCTGACTCTTGCTTTAACACCGCCTCTGATAACGGCAATTACAGCCATGTAACCACCTAGGTGGCTACAGATCATCTGGATCAAAAGCCCTATCAGCACAACTGACTTTGAAGACAACGTAGTAAAATACGAGCCTCTCCTTCCTGGCGGGGACTGGCAAGGGTGAGGACCCAGATGTGGCAGCAAGGGGTGTGCTGATCAAGCATCCCGCTGCCGCCAGGCACAGGGGCCGACGAGCCAAGGTCTGCCTGCCGAAGTCTGCTGCAGATGGGCAAGAAGGACAGCTCGCCCCACCTGATGAGCCCCAGAGAGCTCTGGTGTTCAGTTCACTTCTCCTCCCTGCCACGCAGCACTGATGTGGAGGGGGACTAAAGAGACCCTCTCCATCTCCAGTTCTCAATGTACAGCTGGGCACAATCTGGCTCTCATTTAACTCAATCAGACTTCAGCTGCTGATTTCAAAAAGAAAAGGTCTGTGCTTTGTCCTTTACTTTTGAGCACAAGGGGATATTCTTTTCTCCTTAAGAGACAGAGGTGCATCTTTCGAAACACGGGGCCTGAACTGGCACTGCTCCATCCAGCTAATGCAAATACATCCATTTACACCAATTAGGATCCGGTTACTGCAATACTATACATCAATGCATTTTAAAAATACCATACCATTAGGCAGAGTCTAAGTTTGCATGTGTTAGTATCAGTGCGCAGCAAAGGAGACGGAAAGGTTTAAATATTTAATTGCCCCCTTTTTTTAGCCTTATTCGGGAAGGGAAAAGTTACTGTGAGACTGAGGTTTTCTTCTTTAATAAATTAAGCTGTCATGGTAAATCCAAAACACGTACATCAATTCACTTTTAAAATTTAACAAGTTCATTCAGTTATTTCAAAAGTATTTGAAAGAAATGCCTAACAAAAACAAGTTGGACTGTGAGCAGCTGCAGAACTAACAGCCTTTTGAACAGGTTATTGTCTATGGCTCCGGCCTTCCACCCAACACACCACCCCGAGCTCTCTTCCCGTGGTCTTCTGCAGTACCAGCGGTTCCCTTCCTGCATCCTTTAACCCTGTTCGGCTTCATTTCTGCAGCTAAATTAATGGATAAGGAGAGGGAGTTTACAAAAGATTTCATGAGTGTTATCAAGTCAAACCAGAGATGTTTAGGTACGGATAGCAATACAGAGATCTTCAGTTGCACTTTTCGTCCATCGCTTTTAAAGACCTCTCAGTACCCTGCTTACATTTGGGGAAAGCACAGTGCAGAGAAACAGGGCACCTTGCGTGATACTTCTGGCCTCTAGCAGAAGCGAGAAAACAGCTTTCATCTTCCCGACGCCTCCAAAACATTTCTTTACACAGAAGGGAATTTTTTTTTTCCCATTTTCTCCACCCATGTTACTCCTTGACACAGAGGTAGTGTTGAATATTGTCAGGAGGTTTTATATCAAGAGCTTTGGGATTGTATGGTTTTTCTTGCTTTGCTTAGTGGATCTTTTCTTTACACTCAACCTAAGCCACGCTGTCTCTAAAGCCAGTTCAGTCCTGGTGCCGGGAGGGCCGAGACCCTCCCAGGGGGCAGAGCACAAGCAGAGCACAGTGAAAAAAGACATGGAGCGGTGGGGATGGAGCTGGTTTGCAACTAACAGCCCTGATGGATCTGAATGGTTTTGTGCAGCACAATACTACCCCATTTATCTGCATCCTTCTACTAACTGGAGAATGGCAACCTCTCAATATTGTAACAGAAAACTGACCGCATTCACTGAAACGTATGCAGATTTGCTAACAGTTTGGGCTAAGCTTCAATTGCATTTTTCAGCAAATAAATTGGTTGTATTTGCATTTTCCCTCACCTTTCTTTTTGCTGTAGGCAAAAACATCTTCTGTAAATAGCAATCACATTTTAAATGTTTTCAAACTGTGTGCGAGGCTCTGTCAGGAACACCGATCCCCTGGCTGTTAGCACTCAGCGGCAACTCTACACAGAACTCTTTCTTCACTGCCAGACACGTACTCCTTAGAGAAAGGGGAAAACGTCTGCCAAATTGGTCTCTACTCTTGTTTTACCCAGCATCTTATTTGTTTTCTATTTAGGGTCACTGCCTGGCAGCTATTACCCTCCACATTCCGTTACACAAAAACTTGAAAAAATTCTGTTACTCTGAGGGATTCCTTCAGGTTTTGCTTGGGGTACGATACCATCAGTGGTGTCAGAAGCAGCAGTGGTGGATGCTGCAGTTTGTCCCTGCAGGATTTAGTTAATGGTTTCTATTTCTTCCAGTGACCGTGAGTAAGTTAATTCACGTCTTCTGGCTTCAGCTTTGGAGATGATGCTTTCCTCAGTGAAGCGTACGATGTTTTTTTCTATGTATTGTCATTGGAAATTGCAGCTTTCGCTTTAGTTTGAGACTTGCAAGAATTAATAGAGTTTTACTTAAAATCAATTTGGAATGGTGGGAAAGGACAAAACCATGCTGGATTCAGCACAGCACAAAGAATACCTGCCCTGAGGAGATGCTTTTGCTTGTCTTCACTCCTGCATTTTTCTTTTTATTTCACTAATCAATCACCAATGGCCATTATGTCAGCTTGGCTTCTTCTGACATACATACACTGGTATAATTCCCAGTAAGAATGGATGATTGGCTGAGGAGGGGATCTGGGAGTTGTCTCTGGAGCCTGGCCTTTCTTTCCCATTGTATGCGCCTTCCTCTCTCGCCGACAGCTGATCAGACAGTGGTGTGGAATGTGCTATTTAATTTCTCTGCAATGAATCCACCAGCTCTGCCCTGTCATTGCAATTAGTCATACCCTCTCAGCGCATTATAATCCTCACATATCACATCTCACCCAGTCGTTCCTATAGTGTTGGAACAAAGCTCGCTCACGAACCTCACGAAAGAGAAGCATCCAGAGGAAGTGACTGCCAGGCACTGTGTTTGGCAAGAAGCACCAGAAATAGGCAATTTCACCGAACATTAACCTATAGTTAAAAATTTAGAATGTGGTGGTGTCTTTTGTAAATGCAGGACTATGCCATTTGAGGCTGGGATAAAACCTTCCTCTGCCTGCTCCAAGCTGAGCAATAGGTACGACTTGTCAAGAAGTAAAAACACTGGGAGAGACGCTCTTGCACCTCACTCCAATCAGAGAGAAAGCAACGGTGTAAGCAGAAATAAATCCCGCACCCGTATATCCCCAGCTATGCTTTACTTGATCCACGTTGCCTACCGTTGAACTCAAGGCAAGCACAGCCAAAATCAAAGCTGACCTTAACATGCAGAACCTAACACTTCTCTTCCTCGAAGGCTGCCATGGTAGGTACGCTTAGGGGTGTTTGCTCCCCTTCTTGGTTGTATTTCCAGGACAGTTTGACTCTTCGGTCCTTAACAACATATCAAATGCTACTAGATTATTTAGTCCATGTCTCCACTAAACTTTAATACCTACTCATGTGACCACTTGCAAGCAGGAAAATTGGCATCAGTTAGTTGTGGGAATGTAGATTATGATTCATCACAGAGTTTTAGTCCAGCAAATGACAAGGGTAATAGTTATCACAAACCACCACGCGCAGTAATGACAGACAGCTGTTGCGGTAATAAGAGACCAATCAATAATTCATTTGATATTCCTTGGGCAATTAATCATGATAAATTAATGCAGCTTTAATGTGGCACTAACATGCATTTCCTGGGCTCTCCGATGTAATTTAACAATTAATGTGCCATCATTTTAAATTGCAGCTGTCCTTGCTCTGCAGACACACGGAAATCATCAGAGCCGCAACATCCAACAGAGATGGGATAATAGTTGGAAAGCTTTCAAAGACCTGGGTTCTGGGAGGCTCATCTGCCCAGCTATGAGCGTTTTGGTTTTGTCCCCCACCCTCTCCCCAATCTACTTAGGACTATTACTGACTGCAGGGCAGAACAACTTTGCCTGCACCCAAGGAAGGCCGAGTGCATATTTGCTGATCCTAACTACTTTTTCATTAACCGCAAGAAGCGTATGCATTCGGGTTGTTTAAACTATTGTACTCAAATACATTGAAGAAGCAGCATTAGCTATATCCAGGGGATGATTAAATACAGACGAAAGCTAGAGAAGTTGTAAAGTTGGCCTTAACTCACCCATCATACCGACAGACTAGGTTTTTTCATTAATAGTGATCACTGCAGAGGAAAGCTCTTTAGCACGCTTCATATTTGCAGCTGCTAAGCCGGTCAGATTAAAAGGTTCAGAGCCACCTCTTGTAGAAGTGACAGACCTGTGGAGTGTATTTTGGGGTGGGGGGTAAAAAACATATTCAAGACGCCATATCGGTCATTTGTAGAGTGTTGCTATCGGTAGAACAGGGAATGCTATTCTCAGGAAAACAAATTAAAACATAGTGACTACCTTGCTATTCATGTCCGAAAAGATGGAGGCCGTGTGGCTTCTGTAGATGCTATCTGGCTGTCTCAGAGCTATACCAAGAGTTTCCAAAATCTCTGACTCAATGGTGTAGAAAAGCTGCACACAAGGATGGCTGCTCCACCTTCAAAGCACCGCAGCCCCGGCTGCCTTCTGCCCCACTGGCTGCTCTTCAGAGCGGCTGGGAGAGAGGGCAAGGTAGGAACTGGGGTGCTGGCAGAGGTTCCCCAGGGGCTGGGCTTCACTTCAAGGCAAATCTTGCAACCTTCAGGGTTATTCACAACAGCAACCAACAAAACAGGGGACCTAGCCTCAAGATTTCAAGACCATTCCTTATTTTATTTTTTATTAAAAAAAAAAAAAGCCACAAAAGAACCAGGCAGCCTAACTTTAGCATAAAGCACTTTGCCTTGGGCATCAATCTAATTAAGAATTTGTTCACACCTCTTTCTTATGCTTAGAGTCAAATGAAAGATTTGTTTGATTTAGCTGCTTTGCAAACAACCCTTATAAACTTCTGCCATTCTCTCACCTCCCTTTCAAGTGCTATCTTTTTGTCCTTGGATGCTCTAAATTATTAACATATTTTACAGTGTGCTCAAGATAAAAGAGATCTTTCAACTTTCATTCTCTCACCCCTTGGTTGAGCCAGTCATGTTGTTTCTCACTGGATACCTTTGATCAACCTGCTTGTCGGATGTTAAACCACAGGACACCCCTAGTGAGAAAAGGATCAGGAGGAAGCCTTTCAGCAATCCCTCGCCATCAGAATTTTCTGCTGAGCTAGGGCAGCACTTTGAAGTCACCCAAGCTTATGGCCAGGCTCTGAGAGAGGTCATCCTTAACGTTAGGAAAAGCGTAATTATAAAAAGGAGTACATGTTTGTTATAAACATCTTATGAACCTAAATAGGCAGTGTAATACATACGGGTACAAATGCTCTACCAGTGGAAGATGCTACGAGGGGTAACAAACCATTTATTGTCTTTGACTCCAAGATTGGTCTCACTGTGAACAAAGTCTTTTGTACTTTACTAACCCTTTCTAAACTACTTTTCGATCTGTCCTTAATATGAAATGTCACGGTGATGCAGTAGTACAGAGCAAGTAGTACTTTTTCTGCATGTAACCCTGCTGGTTTTCTTGGGATTATTTAGAGGATATTATTGAAAATGAGAATAGCACACGCTAGTCCAGAGAAAGTACAGCAGACAGGAGACAAAGCACACTGAGCTCCATGTCAGCGTGTCTGTTCACATCACTGAGCTCTACTATAGACTGAAGACAGCCTACGCTCTTTGCTATACTTCTGTGCTTATTTACAAACACTTATTTGAAGCTGTGTAAAAACACAGTCAGATATCCACCCACAAAAATAAGAGCTCGTGTTTTCCACTGCCCCGTTTATGTCCTCTTCAGTGCAGCTGCAGGAACTCATGTATTTTCCCTCCGTGATCTTTTACAGTGCTCAGCAGCACAGTACCCCGTTTCTTCAGGCACAATACTTTCTGAGGGGCTGCACAGCTTATATACATTTAACACTTATCTGGGATGGTAGTGTTCAGTGTAACTCTTCTGCTGGTGATCGCACAGACTGAAATCTCCCCAAAAAGCAGAGCACGTACACCAAAATCACTGGGATGTGCAGGGAGCCGATTCCTTCGGCAGCAGCCGAGGCATTTCAAAGACAGTCTTTTGGAGGGGGTCCTCCCTCTCAGGTAAGACTCCACATTGAAAAGCCGAGGAGCCTTCCTAGACTATTAGAAGGAGAACTCTGCCTTGTGGCAGCTGGCACTCCAAGAAGGAGCTGCTGAAGGCGGGCAGCAGCCCTTTCCCTGCCCCGGCGAGTCCCAAGCAGGGCCACGGGGCCATCTAGAGGAGAAGGAGCTCCAGCGCCAGCACCGCCCTTGGCCAACCTTGGGGAGCATCTGCAGCAGCTCCAGCCAGGGCAGGCTCACACCTGGGGGCAAACCAGACCCAGCTCCGGAGAGCAGCTGCTGTTGATTAGTTTTTCTACAGGTATTTGATAAAAAGCAATCGAACAATCTTCTCTGTTAATGAAACCACTGTGGGAGGGAGATACAGCGCTTTTTCTCAGAGCAGGCACACGCAGAGCGAACTACGCTCTGCCTATAATATGTTACACAAAGCAAAGGTCACAGATAAGAGCTCATAAAGAAGTGTGAAATTTAAAGGACTGCAGTTCGGCATCCCATTACCCCGTGCACAGGAAAATCTGGAGCTGGATTTTCGTTAGAAAAGATGTGAAGCATTTGTGGCTGGAGATAATTTTCCACACATGGTCAATAGGATTAAAGTGATATCATCTGTATCCAGACTGAAGTACAAACTACAGCTTCACTCAGTTATATATTGTTTGCATTCCTGGCTGTGAACCGTTTCTAGAAAGGCACCATCAAAGATCAGTACAGTGACCCTCCATCCCTTTGGATGCGTGTCTTCCATCCCTTCGGATGGCTGTCTTACAGAGCCAATGCCTGTTCAGACCCAGTCCATGTCCTGTGCCAGCTGATTAGAAATGCCTCTTTAGACCAAAAATGTTTGTTAGTTTTTCCAGATGTACATGTATAGGTCTATACAGGATCCAGCACTGTCCCCTGTTTACCAAAGCTCTAGTTATGTTCCTTGCCTAATGTAAGCAGATGTCGGAACTCAACAGAGATTGTAATACACATAAGATATAATAATTCCTTATGTATTACTTATGACATGACAATTTTCTTAGAAAAGTGAGCTTACTGATAAGTTTTGAGTCTCCTGCTTTGCTTCAGAAATAGTGCTGTATTTTCAGAGCATGACTGGATTAACTATGAACATTCAAGCGCACCACAGAAACAAATTCTCGTCCTAACTTTACTACCCTCATAGATAAGAGATGGGACAAATGAGAAGGGTGTCTCAGAAAGGTGAAATAACCTGGCCATGGTCACCTCATAGTGGCCCGGCCGCAGAGCAGTGACAGGTTAGCCACCCTCCGGATTCTTAGCGGCTGATGCCTGCAAGCACTGTTACTCATGCGTGTCTCTCAGTCTTCAATGTTTTTAGTCTTTCAGGACTAAATCACACCATACCTGTTACTGAGAAGAAATGTCATGTGTGTTACACACACACGCACACAGAGTAAGCCATGGAGCAGGGCTGCTTTATGACAGCTACTCTGCCAGCTGTCACTTAGGAAACAGGTTTCAGAGGTGGGACACTCCTATCTTTTTTTACCTCTAGGTATTCGAATAAGAAATATTTGAAGTTTTATTACACAACGGACATTTCTAATGGATTCCTACAGCAAAGTGTTTGTGCCTTTAACTGTTGTTCTCCACTCCTATGGGCTGATTATTTTATATAACACAGTGTGCAAGTATAAAAGACACTTAGATCTCTCTTTGGGCAGTGTACAGGCATGTTAAGAGGTCAGTGACTTGAAGACTGGAATAATACATTTCTTTTTGAATCGCAGACATCTTCTGTGAATGTGATTCTGCAGACTTTGTAACACTGTGGCTCTTGTTTACTTAACGACAAGACCCGGCTGGCTCTTGAAACCTGAGCCTGCATCCAAGCTGCGTGAATCTTTACTGTCCCGTCTACCTATGTGTCATTCGCCCTTTTTATAGACCTCAAGACAGCTGTGTGAATTACTTAGTGATGGCTACAACTGATAAGCCCAGAAGAGATGAGAGGTGTATGGTTCTTTTAGGAAAACTACAACACGCCGCATTCAGACATTTCATATCCAATGTAAAGACCAGAAAAACGTAGGAAGTTTGGACTGCAACATTAGCAGCGTTGGGTTTTAAATTCTGAACACAACTGATTTTAATATAAGCAACAGCATCTTCTCAGCCAATAGATATGCTGCCCTGTGCATTCAAACCCATGTCTTCCTTCGTAGTAGTTCCTATATCTTGTCATTGCTCTGGGCCCAGCAGATGTTAGAAGACTTAAAAATAACACGCTATTTAGACAGTAAGATCCAAAAAATTACACAGCAACAAACCACCAAGGGCAAGAGGAAGGCACAAGTCCTAGTAAAAAGCCACGCTTGCATGCACAAAACAGATTCTTATTCCATTCCTACTCAACCTCTACCTGAAGCTGATGGTGCCATGCCAGCAAAACAACCAAACAAAACCCAACCAAGTAAGAACTGAAGATTTGCCTGGTAGTAATGGTACAAAAATCCTTAAACTGTTTAAAGATAATAAAGTACTTGCTTATCTGTCCATGCCGTCTCCCTGATTCAATCCTGTACTCTCCTGTTAGAGTTTGTCCAAGCTACTAGATTGCCCACTTCCTTCTCCCATTGTTCTTTTTGGTTATCATGTCTGTCTTCATCAGCTATTTGCCTTTCTATCAGGAGCTCAGGGACATCTGTGGTTTGGAAAAAGGAAGAAGATCAATAATGACTGAAGGAAACTAAGTACAACGGGAAAGAGTAGAAAGGATGCTTCTAAAACAAGCCAAAACATATTTTTCATTTTAAATGCAGGCCTGAATGTGTCATAATACATGGAACTGCATCTGCTGGGAATGCACAGGGAACATGCAGATTCACATGTGCTATAAATAGGGAAGTATTTGTATAACAAGTTGCAGAATAATGTAATAAACTACATTTTTCATCTGTCTGACAGCTCTGCCTGAAATTTGGCCACTAATCCATTTAAACTCAAACTTTATAGATTCTTCCAAACTATTCTGGACAACTGCTTTTTAACCTGTCAAAAATAAAGTTTCTTTCTGAGGCTCTGAATGACGATGTTGTGTTCTGAATGAGTGAAATATCCTTTCCACCACTCCCAGCATTATCAATATTAACAATTCTGTCAGCAGGATTCCCATTTGCTCTTTTATAGCTCTAGGACTCTGCTGTGTTAACAGTATTATAATTTGTTTTTGTCAGTTAAGTAAGCCCATATGCCTCTAATACAAACAAGGAACAGATTTATTGAGAAAATGGTGCTATTTTTAAACATTTTTTCTGACTAATTTGCAGCCAGTTAGTGATGTCATCTGCTTTGAATGTTAGAAAATCACAATGCTCCAAACCACTAAACTCTTGCTTTGTATACTATTCTGAGAAAAAACAAAAGAGCTTAGGAAACTTATATTTTTCACATGCAGAACATGTGGCTAAAATGTTTCAGGTTATGAAACAACAGCCCATACACTTACAAAGAACATGTACAGCATTTTCCCTTTAAGGTACCGACAAAACCAACATTTTCAATGCATCACCTATTTTCTTTCCAAGCACAGGCTTGGTAACAAAGCCAGGCTTATAAGGAAAAAAGAAATCACAAGACAGTGTAATCAAGCTACGGCTTTCACTGTGCAGTTGTGTTCTCAATGAACAGCTTCCCCTCTCTCTTGGACTGTGAACATTTAAGTCCTGCTCCTTCTCTTACTGAGTGTGAAAAGGTCTAGCTGCAGTGATTTGCTGTGCAGCATTTTACAGTTTTCAGGTTTTTCCGTCAAAAAAAATGACATTTCAGGAGCTGTTCAAGCACCAACTGGCTGCAGCTCCCTGAAGCTAAAGCAGGTGGGGCTTTGGGTGGAGTCAGCAGCTCTGGTGGCTACTGGAGTCCTCCAGTTACACCAGTTATACCACAGCTCTGCTGGTGCAGGGATATTGCTCAGTGCCGCAGACATCCCATGTGCCTGCCAACAGCGTGGCTTTGGCAAAAAAAAGGGAAGATTTTACTCTTACTGTGTAGACGTTCAAGTTCTCCTCTAGGTCTAACTCTCAATAAGAAAATATGGTCCAAATATTATCTTTTTAAATTCTCCCCCTGCTGATTTAGACATTGAGTCATTTGAAACAAACAAATCTAATGCAATACTATTTGGGCCTCTGATGATCGGATATTTTAGTAATCTTAGGAAGTGTTAGTTTGGGTCAAAGTAAACTATATCAAGAATACTAGGAAGATTCCCTTGTCAGCAGACAATGATAAACTTTGGAGAGTCATTAACAGCACTCCCAACTCTACTCCAACAGTATCTCTACATAACAGCTTTACATTTGTTCTTTCTTCTCTTTTGGAAAAAAATGAGAAAAAAAAAAGAAACCTCATGCTAATAAAAGTGACTTTAGATATATAGAACCCAATTCTCCTTTCATTTATATAACTTCTATTTTGGTAAAGCTTCTACATATTTGAGTTGAGCTGATCCCAATTTCCTTTGGTTAGTAGGGAAAAATCAAACCTACAAACTCTGGCCAAAACATGATCCACTGCATGGTTTACAGCAGGCTCCTACTCAATTCTCACTAAAGAAATGGTCACATATTGTTAACATTTACACTTCTGAATAGGTAAAAAAGTAACTTGTGACCATTACTAATATGCTGGGGGTCTGCACATGTATTTTTAATGACATTCATTTTTCTTCCATAGCATCTGGTTCTGTCCATAATTTCCACACGATTTTTTTCCCCTGGGTGGAAACCCATTTAAATCCACAAATGACAACATTAAAATACTTGATTCAAGACTCCCAATAGCACTAAATTACAATGAAGTTGTGACAGATTTACGCTGGTGAAAGAAAGAGGAGAAAATCATGTCATACGTATTCACAGGAAAGATTAATTTATGTGGTACTGACTCTTCACCTGGAGATGGGTAGTTTTCTAGCTCTATTTTGCTCATTTTGTACAATCCTGTAGCTGTTTGTTTCCTTTGCTTTCTGATGAGCAGACAGATGGTAGCATTGCATCTGTAAACAAAAATATAACTTGATGGATAAAATCAATTTAGCATACACTTCTTTAAGACAAATTTATAGAATAGAGACAATGCCCACTTCAGCTGTTGTTCACTTCAAACAAGTGCTTATAAAAAGCATTTGGAGGCAGAGGTGAGTGCGAGTTTTCTGAACAAAAGTATTTGATTTTTGGCTTTGCTTTTTATTCATGAACCAAACTCGCAGGGACACACATACACTTGTTTTGACCAGGATGTCATTTCTGTTGGCATCTCTGTATCTTGATCTATCGAAAATGAAAAAGCTTTCCTTCCCCTTCTGTGCCCAGCTTCCTCCCCACCCTTTGGTCTTAGAGTTCAAAGTCAAAGTTTATGCTTGACTCAAAGCAGAGAATTAGACTATCAAATCCTGTATCCTAGGCCAGCAGTATAGGATGTATACAGGTCTTTTTCTCTGATCTCTTCCTAAGAACACATTTTAAATGAGAAACCTCTGGGAGATGCAAAAGGCACTTGAGTGAGCATCTGTAGCATATAAAGAGCTCAAAACCCCACAGGCTAGAGAGGCTTTATCTTGTAAAGTGCTGAGAGCTTTGACCCAGACTCCATAAAGCACTAATCACACAAGTAACTGTATAAGCACTATTAAGGCACTCTGAAATTAACAGCTTGGAGTTAATTGCCAACTTGTCAATTTTGAAGATAATTATGTGGTAAGAGCTTTGCTGGCTCACAACTAGATTGCTGAACACCTTTCAGGACTAAGTCTTAGAAGCATATGAAATGGACTGAAACAACTTGCATTCTCCAAAAGATGAGAAACGTAAAAGATAACCATGAGACACAAAAAAAAAAAGAGGTGATACTAATGATATTTGTACACACAACTTTGTCCTGTCACGCTATGGTTCTTAGCCTGGCCACATCCCTTCTGGTTTTAACAAATAAAACAACCTTGCTTCCTATTTTACATTTGTTTAAAAAAACCCCACAATTCTGAAAAGCTGTGATGTACTAGGGATGAAATAGTACTAAAGAAAGATTAAATAAAATTCTTAAAAATCACTCACGTCCTCCCCTTTCATTCCCCTGGAGTCAAGTATTACTCTTCAGTTTGACTTCTCATCACTTCTCTGCTGTGTCAAAATATAACTTGAACTGGAGAGAAAACTGCTGTAAAGTAAAAAAAAGTCAGAGAATAATATCCTTTAAAATATGAGCCAACCCCGTAACTTGTCTAATACCTGTCACTCTGCCTTGGCTTTTCAAGGATATATTTTATGTTCATGCTTCCTGGAACATTTATTTTTGTAGTGGGGGGAAACGGTTCCTAAATATACTGCTGTTAATCAGATGTTTAATTTATCTCTCACAAAACGAAACCAAGGAGTCATCAAAACAGAGCATCTGGTCACTGCGTTCTCTTTCCAGCCACAAGATGGCAAACTAGCTTTTAACATGCAATAAAATCACAGCACCTCTGGTTTTTCAGGAGCTTTGCAGACCACAGTCAGTAATTCTAACTGTATGTTCTTTGCAGTCTTCTCTCAGCAGCAGTGGGTTTAGGGAGTGCTGGGCAGGCGATCCGTATGGTGAGAACGCCTGCTATATCGGAGAAGGAAAATGAAAAAGATTTAAGTACGTTTCTACCATGCACATTTTCATTTTGTGGATTTCACGGGTGGTCATTAAGGAGGAGAGCTCCCAGGAAGACGTAGGCCTGCAGTGGGAATGCTTAGCTGGGAACTGGAGGCTCTTGCTTGCATTCCTTTCTTGGTCGCTGGAACGCCTACCCCGTGGCTGTAAGCATAGCTGCTGCAGAAATAGTCCAGAAAGCGGGAAACTGGCTTGGAGCACTGCCTCGGAAGCCTGCAGAATAGCATGTGTGGCCACTTGGATAGTCACCTAGCTTCACAGATGGATTTTTCAACCTCTATGGAACCTCATGTCATGATAGGCATCCTCCTGAAGGTATTCCTCCCCTGCTGTACGCAATTCTGGCACAAACTGTAGTCACCGCAACAGAAACATGCCCACTACGCATTCGTTCCCTTGCCAGTCCCCTCCTCTTGTTCAACAAACTCTGAAAACGTGCTTTCAGTTTTCTTCTTTTTGTCCCCGCACCATAAGTACCACTTCTGTCCTTCACCACCAAAAAACAAACCTCCAGTCTCTATTGCAGTAGCTTAAGTGATACTTCATGATCCACCTCACTTCTTGTCCTACGATTCTTAAAGCTCGCCAAATTATAATCACATTTTTATACCTTACATCTCCCCATTTCCCTGTGTTTCAGCATCATTTCTTTAACAATATTCAGTTCTTCCTAAGGATTATGTGCAACAAACTGCTCATTACACCAGGACAAATCACCAGTCCCTGAAGGCTTGCACTGATTTAACGATGTAAAAATTGACTCAGTGCCACCGTAATTAGCGAACATGTAAAAACTCAACAGGGGCAAACTGCTCACAGTAATGTGAACAGCATATTATACAAAAACAAGCTGTATTTCAAATCTCTTTTATAGAAGTAATTGAATTTAGAGATCAAATTTTATGAAGAAAACACATATAAGTATGAACGTTTGCCTTATTATCTAACTGAAATTAAGATTGCTGCTGCTGCACTTGTGTCAGCAAATTTTTAGCCTCTTTCCTCTCTAATCCCATGCCAGGAGTTAAGAACAGACTGCAAGCTTTTAAAAAAACAAGCATGTTTTGTGAGCTGTTTGCAATTGAGGGGAAAAAAAAATACAAAATGAGAGGCAACCCTGTGTTTGAACCTGCAGCTGAATGCTTGGACCTGTCTTTGATCTATCAGACCCAGCAGTTCAAAGGCAAGAAGAAATCTGTTTAAAAGCCCATTATCTGCTGCCACCAGGTGGCACCGAGATGTCCCCATTCTCCATCACTAGGCGTCTGCCCCCCGCCCCAAATCAGAAAGTTCACCTTTGCAATTTCCTCTCTAGTTCTTATGGATTTAAGGGGGGAGGGATCACTACAATGGGAGATGAAGACACGACCCTAAACCAACTCCAGGTTGCCTGAGCTGTATGCACAGAAAGGGACATTCGCAGCATTTTGTACAGTCTCGTGGGATGGTGTGCCACTGCATAACGAAACAATTATCAAACATATAAAACAAAGGAGTTCTGTTAAAGGACATAAAAACAAGGAAGCAATGTCAAAGGAATATTAACCCTATATTCTGGGGGCTTCTTGTGAAAGAAAAAAATATTCTTAATTTGAACTAAGGACTTGCCGTCCTTCAAATTCAATGAAGCAGCCCTTTCCTTGCTAATTGATGTTGAAAACAAATGGGATTCAAAGGGAAAAGGGATTTTTTTTTAACTATTGTAGAGTTACCACACAAGAAATAAGAAGGAAGAAAACTCCAGTCACCTCAGAGACACAAGGCAGCGTCCTGGCTTTGCAACTTCCCTATATGTTTTCCACTAAGTCACAGGAGAATTCAACAGTAAAATTTAAGAAACTTGATCACATCTTCACCTGACCTTAAGTGTGTGTAACTTCACAGTTACAACAAGGAATTTGTTCCAGTAAGTCAGAAACGTGTTTGCTAGAGAGAGCATCCTTTCTGAGGAGTGAAGCTGTTGGTTTGGACAGGTACCCTCCCGGCTACCATGTGTCTTTCCCCCTCCAACCTGTCCCCCCCATAGGTGCACCTTACAAGGGAACATTTCTCTTAGGAATTGAAATTTAAGGTAAGGTGACAACTGCTGTAACTTAAGGACACACAGGGACAAACATCCAGAATCTGAAAATATCATGATACTCAAATATTGCTGCTGCGCTCACAAAGACCCTGAAGTATACATGCTCAGCAATTTAAACATATGTATCCTCTTCCCAGTCTTCTGTTCTTTCCAAATATTTTGCCTCCCAATCATGGTAGTTCCCTGTGAATTCTGGGTCTTCAGACATTGAAATGCTGTAACTGCCAAAAATTACATTGAGAGAGAATTACACATCAACAATTAAATTCTCCAAAACTGATGACTACATAAGTCCTCCTGACATTTGTGATTCTCATAATAAAATCCCATTTTTATTACGCTTTGTTATACATATTTTATTTCCTTATAAGTCACTATGAATTTTCCTATACATTTCAATGAGGCTGGTTCAGGACCAAATCAATTTACAGCTGCGTACTGTTATTAAATACAGACCCCATGCTGCACTGCTGATCCATGGGTGGCAAATTCAAAGGAACTCTACCAAAATCACCATGTTACTTTCCAGAAATCACCCTAACACTTTTTAGCATAATTTAGGATTGAATTTGGCCACTTACACTCAAGGGGGTGTACATATATGCAGTTGAAGCACAGTCAGTCTCTTCTGCCTGTGGCAGGATTATTTGGGTTGCCAAAAATTATTCCACAGGTTCAGAAACACTTGCGCTTGCTCTCTGTTGGCCAGAGCAATCTATGCGCCCTAGTCCAGCACCACTCCATGTAAAGGCATCTCTGCTACTTCTAAAGACACCAGAGGACGAGAGGAAGGGCAGCTGCCTTTGTTAGAAATTATGTCCCTCGTTAAGCTCTGTAGGATCTGTGCTTCCAACAGACTTTGGGCTTTCTCCATCGGTCTTACACAAATAGACTTCTTCAAAGACAGAGTGTGGACATTGACCAAGAGCGTGCAGGGAAAGAAAAGGGATGAACGATCTGGTCCCTTCGGCCTCCACTGTAATTGCACTTGGATGTGCTGCTTCTGAACCCCAGCTGGATCGGTCGGTAAGTCTTCCTGGAACCAAACACATTGGGGACTGCAGCACTGGAGGCAGCGACCTGAGTCTAGCAGCAGTGGTGCTACTTAGGGGTTTTTGCTTAGTTGTGTGGCTTGGTTTCCTCACACTCCATCACCCCCAATCTCCTGAAACACAGAGAACTGGTTAGATTTGTCTTCATAGCACAGTCCAGAGTACCACCGAGTTGCCTGGCAGGAGGAAAACAGAAAATGGGGACTGCCTGCTATTTGTTTTCCATACAGTACAAAAAATAATGATACAACGCTAACGCTGCAAACCCAGACTAGTAATGAGTCTCGTAAAACATTACCAATTACACAGTTTGGTTAGTAATTTAGATACAGCAAAATTCAGTGTTGGCCTTCACAAAGTCCATAGCTGAGATATACACTTTCCTTATCGCCTCTCAATGCTATAACACTTGCAATTAATGACTTCTCAATACGATGGTGCCCGATTCAAATTTAAACTTCCAAGAGTGTCCCCAGCCAACAAGGTCATTCTCTGACTTGGAAGGCCTTTGTGGCAAGGATCATGCTTTGTGCTGGGTTTTTACAATGCCAGCACACTGCCTGAGTTTAAATCAGATGCTGAAGGCTGGACCTCCAGTAGGTGTTAGCTGACGGGGCTGTCCTGAGGTACACGAGCTCACATCAACACATCATCTCGACCGCAAGTTTTGGACACCTGGCTAAAACAGCCTGACTACACACACTGTCGTAGTTACACCGGGATGGATCTGGCACAAGAACAGCATCAAATCCATTATGTTCAATTTTGCTAAACCAGGTGTAACATCTTACATGAATCTTTAAAATGCTCTCTTGCTTTTGATATAGCTATTCTAGACCACGTCCTGTGGTAATCTTCACATAAAATGCTTCTAATCCCTCTGAAAACTTAAATACAGAACAAGGGAGGAGTTTTTGTCAATTACAGAATTTGTTAGTTAATGCAGGCACTCGTGTATAACTTTCACAAAAGAACATAATCAATTAAGTGGAATTAAAGCCCTTACAGTATTAATGGCTGACAAATGACAGACAGAAATAGGTGCACAAACCTCCAACAAACTGAAGAGGAACAACTTCCACAAGAAATCGGTATGTTACTGCTGTTAAAAGCAAAAGCAAAGATTATTTTAATATTCTGAACTTCCCTTCTACTCCAAGGAAAATAAAATACTGTTCAAAATGGTTTATAAAGCAAAACTTACTAAGGGAAGAAATATTTTTACCATTAGGTAGCATTTTGTAAAACCCATTCGGAATTTTTGCATGAGTTTTCTGCCTTAGTTTCAAAGTTACAACACAAACATTGAAAACAAATGAAGCAAAGTGCCTATTTAAATGTGGTTCCTTTATGGTTCATCACATTGCCGCGTGGACTGTTCACACTGTGGGCCTTGTTCCTGCCTCAGATATACTCTATACCTACCTTGTCTTTTACTAAACCAAGTGAGAGAAACCGCAACCTAAGTAAGGTAAGGCGATTTTCAGTTTCATGACAGCTTAAAAGAGCCCGAGCTGGTGCTGCCATGACCCCACCGTCTCTTGTGCTTTTGTCCACACATTCCTATCCCTCCCCAGGGTTCATCTGATCCTGCTGTGAACTGAGAGGGAAGCCATCAGAAAACCAATAAAATAAAATAAAATAAAATTAAAAAAGGATCATTTTCTCCTAGTTTGGCTTCCTGAGCCGGGACACCGCAGGGTCAGGCAGGCACCAGTGCTGGGGCTAGGGAGGGGGCAGGACCACAGCTGCTTTAGAGGGGTTTAAACTCCCATGGAAAGTCGTCTTTAATCAGAAAGTCTCTGGCAGCAGGCTCCCATTGCCCTCAGGGCCAGCGCTGGCATCCACGGGATCTTTCCGTCAGCTCATTCGGTCCACAGGCAAAGCAGGGAATGAGACGCTTCCTTCTCTGGGTTTGGGGATGGAGGGGTCAGCGAGCAGTTGGGGTTCGTGGGAGGCTGCGACTTGTGAGAGAGCTGGTATGGGCGCACAGCGGAGCTGCGGAGCTGGGAATGGGAAGGGAAAGGAGCCCTCCTCTTTTTCACAGAAGTCACATTGGCTCATGTCATCTTGTCCACAACAACCCTCCTTGCCACCACCCGAGCCCTGGGTGGTTTTATGTCAGTTTTACCGTTGACTTAATGAGATGAGATTTTTGGTTAGGTGTGTGTTTCTTCTTGAGGAAGGCAAGAAAGAAGTTCTCGAGGCGCACCGTGCCCAGGAGAGCACAGGAAGCACTTTTCGGAGGACGCCTACAGCAGTGGGTCTGGTTGAAGATCGTGGCTCTGCAGCCCCATCACCATAAAACTAATAGCTGTCAAGAGCGCTGGAAGCCACCACTGACCACTTTCCTAAATCCCATCTTAGAACACTTCTTCTGAAATAACTCAGAATACCGAACATTTCTTTAGCAAGATGTTTTTATGGGAAGGAGGAAAATTAAAAATTGCATCCCCTTTACTGGCCCCCACCAGAAACCTGGCAAACTTGCACGAGACTCTTGTCTACTCACGGCTAGCCAGCATTGTCTGACTTGGCGCCCTCCTAAAGCTCTGCATTATCTCATTCTTATTACTCCTGCTTCTATAAAAATAATTGATTGGGGGGGCAGATTAAATTGTAAACAAAACATATTGGGCCAATGCAATTTTGTACATAACAAAACACTGAATGACCCACTGTCTGAATTATGAAATCCCCTGTGATCCCACTACTGTCTATTATCTTTCAGGAAGTAACAATGAAAGTGAGAGGAAGACACCAGTTATGAAAAACATGGACTCTTCAGCTCAGTGATCAACATTATTTTTGTCTCTTTGATATCCTTCCAACCTCCCTTGCCATTGTAGTCCTGTAAAATGTCAAAAGCTGCTTGCCAGAGGCCTTTTGCTTTTAGCAATATTTAAAGCTGTGTCCATAAAAGGAAATAATTCTGTTACAGATCTCAATTTCCTTCCATTCCACACCTGGAATTTGTGATGAAACCGGTGGAAGTCGTACCTGAGCATTGAAGGTACAACTAGATCAACCATACTTGGAAGACAAACTGAAGATCTTTCTTTGGGGTTTGCAATTAATCTGATTCTGTACCTAGGCAAAAATTCTACAATGAAATCCTGTTTCCACCAGCGTGAATTAGAATTTAACTTCAGCAGGGCCAAGATTTTAGCCTTAATGTCCCAGACACATCCTCATTGCTAGGGTCTGGAAATAGAATGAGTTAGGAATCCACCGCACTAATGTTACCGGGGCTGAGAACTTCTTGTCCTTAAGAAAACTGTCAGCAGGCCAAGTACTGCCAAATTCTGGAGGGAAGCAAAGGCAACTGAACTGAGAAAAAGAATCTGGCTCCATCTGCTAGTTTGAAAGTTAGCTTCAGAAATATTTCAACAGTGATGCCATGTACAACCCTAGCAGTACAAAAAGAAATACATCACAAAAACGATCCAGGTTTTTTTCTTTTTCTTTACTTAGAGCAAATTCACTGGCTTCCCTAGGCTATTTATTAATATAATAAATGACCTTAAAATATGTATTGCCTGAAATAAATGTCATTGATTAGGTCAAATAAAAATATCACTTGGCCCAACAATGACAAATTTCCTGGCTGTGCTCCTGTAGGCCAAGAACTTGTTTCATTTAGGAACAAGAGTTGCTGGCAGTGGCTGGGAAGGAAACTGCTTGCCAAATGTCTCCGTAGGAAATTAAATAATTGAGAATATTCACTAACAGGAAAAAGAAAATAATTGCTCTCTTTAGTATACAGACCCAAACATCCTGGACTTATGTTGCTTTTTCTGAAATAGTGGCAGTGAAAGCAGAAAGTTCATTGTAATTTGTTACCTGGCAAAGCCGAGAGAAGACCCTTTAGCTGGCTGGTAAAATTTCAGAGAAGAAACACAGTCTTTCTCAATATCAGGAAGTTCTGCAATGGAAAACAGGGTCTTTTAAAACATTTCTCATCTAGATCCTACTGGTATAAACTGAAGCTGTGCTGACTTTGTCACAGAGGAGGAACTTGCCCTCCTTCCCTATCTTTAATAGTCATGTAGGCAAGAACTGCATAGAGATTGGGTTTGATTCTTGTTTGCATGCCGTGTCTCTCGCCCCAGCAGAGTAATAAAAGAATAAGGGAAATGGAGGAACATGGCGAGGCAGCTGACCCGCGATTCTGATGGCCTTCTGAAAGCACAGCTTTCCTGCCTTCAGGCTAATGGGAATTTCTTTATGATCACCAGACTCTGGATGCTTTCTGCCACTACAATGGGCTAAAGCATCTCACTTGTTGAGTAGAAAAAAACTTACAGACTCCATACCTGCACCCTCCCTCTCCCTGTTGGCACTTACTGAACAAACTGAGAGAAGTTCTGCCACAAGTTTTACCCTTCAGGCAATCTGTTCTGGCAGCTGATCACTGGAAAACAGAAGCACCAGGCTTCATCAGCCCCTGTGCTGTGAGTATGACACATGCACCTTTTAAAAAGCCTGGAGAAGAGCTTGTCCCACTGTAGAGAACCAGCGTGCCACGGCTGGGAATCACCAAGGAACAGGATTCCTGGCTAAAGGACTTACCGAAGGGCCAGCCAGGAAGGAAGGGCAGAAATGGGCTTTTCTGGAGGTGGAGGACTTTTAGGGACCTTCCTTCGGGAAAGAAAGTTTTTTCCTCCATTCCAGAAATATCTGAGCAGGGGAGGAGAAAGATATGTGAATGAGGGTTTCTGGCTGCTTTCACTGGATGGTTTGAATGGACAGAGTTTTGTTTTCTGTTTGTTCCCTTGAAATAAAGCCAATATTTGTTGAGCGGCTGTGCTGTGCTTAGACTGGAGGGTAGAGAAACCAGCTGGTGTGTCAGAGAGAAAATATCAGCACTTCCCGTCCCCCTGTTTTATCTCAGCTGTGTTCATCAACCCAGCATGAATTGCGCTGGGTTTCATTCACCACCACACTATTTGCAAGACCAGGCCACGTATTTGCTTCCAAAACTCTACTTCTTGTTCATTAAAATTAAATCCGCATTCAAACTTACTTGTTAAGCGGGTTTTAGAATTGTTTAAAAGGTTTTAAAAATTCTTCACATTTATCTATGAATAATAACAACAAAAGAGACAGTGTTACCTCCTGGGTGCAGGCTCTTTCTAACACATTTGCCTATATAAAGATACACCGTTTTTCACCACTTCTGCTGCATCCATGTTCACTGCATTTTCTATTACTGGATTTGAAAGCATCACCTAAAGAAACATGAACACACACACACACACACACACGTCTGTGGACAATAAGCTATGAAAACCCTGATTTCACACTTAATTAGTAAAATGACACAACTCTCCTCTGTTAAGCTGGTTGCTTTGTGGCCAGAATAATCATAGTCGCTCTTTAATTTTGATGTTTTGAAAAAAAAAAAGGACACAATCTTCTTGCTCCTTTCCATTTTCCCCTTCATTCTTTCATAAATCCCAGCAGACAGCCTAAATGATACATGACTTTACCATTTATTTTACTTATAATCAATACAAAGTTGTCTGGAAAATCCATGCAGGCATCTGGGGGACATATTCAGTTATGAGAGGAGAGTACCATATCATTTAAAGTAGAGCCAAGGCAGTGAGGATGGAAATGAGGACAGAAAGAAGGTCAAAGAGTGCTCCGAGAAAAAAATCCGTATTAATTTGTCTTAAAAAAGAACCCAAACAAACAACAAAACCAAAGGGGGCAGTAAATCTGAAACATAGAGGCCCACGTGGCAAAATTAAACACTTTAAGTTATCGCTGATCTTAAGACTCATCCCAACACTCCTGATCAAGACTGACAATACGATAGCCCAGAAAACATAAAAGTAAAATTATCAGCTGCTTTAAAGCATTTTTCTAAAGTGCAGAGAGCTGGGTGGGTACATCCCTCTTGAGCAGTTGACTTACACAAGATAAAAGAGTGTAAATCCTAAAGATCAAAGGAACCAGTTAGCCTGGTCTATCTAAAAATTAGCATTGGTAACAACTCCAATGGTAGTCATTCATTTCATCATCTGTTTTCATCAGAGTTAAGGAGCTGCCAAAAGAGGCACTGGTGAAGAAGTACAGAAGTGAAAAGAAATTATTCTTGTTTGCAAAGAGGAACAACCAACAGATCCTCTTTACCCCAGCTCAGGAGTCAGCCAGGAGTTTGTATTTTAAAATTCACAACCATTACATAAAGCATATTTTAATATTTTCTGACAGAGAAGACGTGTAAACTTCCATCTTTTTCCTTATCCGGTTACCAAGTAAAGTGTTACTTTCTTTTCCATGTCTCCAGGTTGTCAGGGAAGTCTACATATGGTCTCCCAGAGTACCAATGCACCGCACAAAGGGAAAACATTCAGATGCCGCATAACTTTAAGATAGGACAGCTTTGTTGCTAGGCACTAAAGGAACTAGAGATCATTACTGTTTGCCCTGTATATCTTGTCTTTTTAAATGACTCAAAAATCTATCTACAGGCTTCCTATCTGTGGGACTATTTGCTGAGTTTCCCCACATGCTTTCCCATTTTTCTACCCAGAAAAAAAGCTGTCCTGGTAAAAACTGTTAAAATTTTTACATTTACCCAAGACATTCAATGGCCAGGCTAGAACAGCAGCTCAACAGTTCCTACCAGCCTGTCCTATTTCAGCCCTGCAAATTTTGATGACAAATGCTCTGTTAAAATGAATTGCGGTATGCAGCAAGTCCTACCTGGAAGGTGTTCCTGCTTCTTATCCTGCAGAGAGACATGGCAACACTACCCAGGTGACCCATGGCTGTTATCTTCCCCATTCTCCTCTGTTCTTTCTGATTTTTCAGGAATTCACACATTCCTCTCTGAGGTTCTAGTTAACAGCGTGCCTACAACTACCCAAAAGGAGTTTGTAGCGAGGTGGGGTTCGGTCTCTTCTCCCAAGTGACAGGTGATAGGGTAAGAGGAAATGGCCTCAAGTTGCACCAGAGTAGGTTTAGATCAGATATTAGGAGAAATTTCTTCACAAAAAGGGTTGTCAAGCATTGGAACAGGCTGCCCAGGGAAGTGGTGGACTCATCATCCCTGGAGGTATTTAAAAGACGTGTGGATGTAGTGCTGAGGGACATGGTTCAGTGGTAACTCAGCAGTTTTAGGTTAACAGTTGGACTTGATCTCAAAAGTCTCTTCCGACCAAAACGATTCTATGATTCTATATGGACACTGTCGTAGCAATTTGGTGGGTCTGTCCTCCTCTCCTCTCCGGCAAAGAGCTGTTGGGTTGACAGCATCCACCTCATTACCGACAGCCGAAGGTACACAATGCAGGATCAAACCAAGAACTTCTTGGATGACCAAGAAGCCCATCATCTGGGCTCCTGCTACTCTCCACAAGTCACTTGGAACAGCATCATTTTGAGTAGCTGAACAAACCCTCATGAAGCAGCCAGCAGTGAATAAACACAACTGCCTCACAGTCAGCAAGATGAAACACAACGGCATATGAACCAGGCTCTCCCCATATCCCTGCCAGTTGCTGCAAGAGCAGAATATGGGAGAAACAGCACATGACTCTTTCCACACCGGCGTGGAACAATCCAGCATTTGCACCATCGACAGCTGTTGCACCATGCACAGCAGCAGCTTTTGTATGATACAAACCAATAATAGCGTTAAGTCTTGATCCTGCTCTCTTAAGTGGTCTGCATATTTTCAGGACTGAGACTAACTACCAGATAAGAAAATAAATACATAAATTATATTGCAAAGAAGTTGCCGACACAGCAATGTTTGAAAGGAGTATTATTTATGCTGCAATGCTGAGCACTCAGAAATTAGGAAACATCAGATTTACGGCTTCTTGTGCAATCTTCATGGCTTGGCTGCTCAGGAAGGCTAGCTTCCTTGGAACAGAGATTTTTTCAGCATAAACGAATTTGTGCCCACATAGAAAAGTAATTATAACTTTTTTATCAAATGTCTAATCCATTTGATGCCAGCTATCCTTGGATACAGCTTATGTGAATCTACTTTGGAATAATTATTCCATTTTTGGAAAAAGCTATACCATAATAAAGTGTCCAGACCATCTGTTTATTTGTGTCTTCTCAAATGCTCCTAAGTTAGTTTGCCTGGATTTGACCTCTTTGAAATGCTAGCACACAAGACACGTACACCGCTTTACGGCTGGGACTAATGATGGTTTTACATACTCAGCATCTCCCCCACCCTCAGTGCAGCAGCTCGGTCACGGGGGTTTTGCTGTTCCCGCAGGGACCTGCTGCCCTCTGAGCAGCCTGAACTCCTAACAGGAGTTACTGGAATCAGCAGGCTCTGCAAGCAGCTCTCAGAGTGCCAAGGGGGAAGAGGCAATGACCTTCCAGAGGAAGAAGAGCATCCCTTTTTCAGCAAGGAGCCAACGCTCACATTGCTCCTGTTTACCAGTCAACTCTGTACAGACCTCTAAGAATATGACCTTCTAAATCCGCAGTTGGACTTCTGACTGGGGTCCTCACAGTTCTGAATCACCCTCTTCTTCCAGAAGTCAGTGTTACTGTGAGGAGTTGTGTTAAAAACCTAATTATTCAGTTTCCTCCTTCTCCTAGTCTAGCAACATCCTTATCGCATTGGCACAGATGTTTTTCAAGGCAGCCATGGCCATCCAACAAAGCAGCTGCCCAAATGTACCCAAAAGCATATTCACAGTAAACAAGAGTTAGGTTCGCACTGCTCAGCAGTTGTCCTCCCATATCTCTTCCATAGAAGCCCAAATGAATCACAGCGTGATGTGGGAGGAATGAAAGCAACGCACTGGGTTTTACCAGTGCCCCGACCCCGGCAGTCCTGGTGGATCCTGTGAGGAAAGGGAGGATTTCTATTCTGCACACTGCATGCTTAGCCTGAAAACGCACGGAGCCAGGTGAGCCACTGTATGGGAGGAGATGCTGAGGTGGAGGAGCAACGGTTTAGATGCAAACTTGTGGGAAGGTCATACTGGCATAAACCTGGAGTTCAGCATGCGATACTCAGCAGAGCTTTTACTGACCCTTTGTATGGCCTAATTTGCCTTTAAAAATAAAATAAAATAGAATATCTAAAGTGTTCAAGTTCTTTGGTGCATAAAAGTACTTCAGAGGCAAGAAAATGTTATGAAACGTAACAACCGAGCAGCAAATACCATTTCTAGGGTGACTCCTGAATTCCAGCCTTGTAGTCCCGCACAAGCAAGGCCAGAGTGATGAGGACAAGGGCTGAGCCCGATCACAGAACCACAGAATCCCAGACTGGTAAGGGTTGGCAGGGCCCTCCGGAGCTCCCCCATCCCCCCCCCTGCCAGAGCAGGGGCACCTCCAGCAGTGGCACAGGACGGCGTCCAGGCGGGTTTGGGATGGCTCCAGAGGGGGAGACTCCCCCACCTCTCTGGGCAGCCTGTGCCACTGCTCTGCCGCCCTCACAGCAGAGAAGGCCCTCCTCAGGCTGAGATGGAACTGCCTATGGTCATGTATGTGCCCATTCCCTCTTGTCCTGTCACTGGGCACCACTGGAACCAGACTGTTCCCATCCCCCTGGCACCCTCCCTTGAAGGATTGATCAGCATTGATAAGATCCCCCCTCAGTCTTCTCTTCTCCAGACTAAAGAGACCCAAGTCCCTCAATGCAAAATGGAGATGGCAGTCTTTAAAGAAAACAAGCTGCGGCCTTCACAGACCACCATTTTGTTTCATTTGCTGGAAAGCTGGGTGTGAGATGGCTAATTTAAGCAGCACAGGGGGAAATGCAGGCCCTGGCTGGGAAGTACTGCACTAACCTCTCAGGAGATCTGTTATGGAGAGCTCAGGAAAGGGCTGGGGAGCCGGCACAGTGGAGGAGAAGTCCTGTACGAGGGCTGTGTGGGATAAATCAGTCGATGTCCCCACAGCAGCCTCCTTGTGGGGCGGCCTCCCTGAGGTAACTGCTGGGCGGCTTCCCTGAGGTAACTGCTAAGGGGGGCTCGCAGGGTCATGGCCGTCATGTTCCCTGTGACCGGGCCCAGCTGGGCCCCTCTCCCCAGAATGAGGAGACCTCACCCCCCTCCCCAGTTGCGGAGGTCCCCCCGCTTTGTTTCCCATCCCCTCACCTCTGCCAGCTGCTGTGTTCATCCCCCCACAGTCCTCCACCCCGTCTCCTCCACCCTGCTGTCGGTCTCGCCTGCCAGGCAACGCACGCCTCATCAGAGAGCCTAACGAAGCCCGGCTCCGGCTGCCCGGGACCCGCCGGCCGTGCGGTGTACAGCCCTGCTCAGAAGGACATTCCCTGCCTCAAGCAGTGCTTTGGGCTTGCTGGAAAAAGGGCTAAATATGATGTCTGGTGTTAGGAAGTCACTTGCGCTTTTCTGCCTCTTTTGGCAGAAATGTCTGTGAAGGCAGGTGAGCTCACATTAAAGGGTGTTTTTTTCGAGGGTGCGATGTTTCGCTCGTTCTCCCCAGGGCTCTGGCCACCTGGGTCCTCATCTGGCTGGCGGCTGAATCCCCCCGCAGCTGTGCCGGGAGCGAGCATCCGAACCCAAGCAACCTGTGTCCTGGTCTGAGCGACACAGGACTGATTTCTATTCTCATGCCTGAGGAAACTGCACTTTTAGAAGGCTCTAGTGTCTGAATTTGTGAAAATATTTACTTTATAGCCAGCTATGGTGTGCGGGTTTCAAGGTCTCTGTGTTTTTCAGCTCACCAGGTGCAGGGATGAGGAGGAGCAAGACCTGGGCACTTGACCCACGCTGGCCAACAGGGTTATTTTGTACCATGGATAGCACATTCAATATAAATTAGAAAGTTTGCTGTAAAATTCTCTCTCCCTTGACGGCTGTGATCTGTGAACTTCTTGTGCTGGTGCCCGACCCCTGATCCCTTCCCTTCCTCCTGAAGCCGCAGCGCTCGCGGTGTCTGACATTTGCCGTCCACTGCTGGGAGTGCACAGCTTCTACAGATAGAATAGGCTGATGATAATCCTTGTATATTCTATATTGGTATCAGGATCTATATTAGTTCTTTAGTATTATTAATCTTAATTATCTAGTCTTGTTCTATTAAATCTATTTATATTCCAACCCTGGGTTTCTTTGATTTTCCCCGATTCCCCTTCCCCAGGTGGGCAGGGGTCATCACGTGAGACAGTAATTATCTAAACGACAATAAATTCTTATTTACTTTATAACCAGCTATGGTGTGTGGGTTTCAAGGTCTCTGTGTTTTTCAGCTCACCAGGTGCAGGGATGAGGAGGAGCGAGACCTGGGCACTTGACCCACGCTGGCCAACAGGGTTATTTTGTACCATGGATAGCACATTCAATATAAATTAGAAAGTTTGCTGTAAAATTCTCTCTCCCTTGACGGCTGTGATCCTGAGAACTTCTTGTGCTGGTGCCCGACCCCTGATCCCTTCCCTTCCTCCTGAAGCCGCAGCGCTCGCGGTGTCTGACATTTGCCGTCCACTGCTGGGAGTGCACAGCTTCTACAGATAGAATAGGCTGATGATAATCCTTGTATATTCTATATTGGTATCAGGATCTATATTAGTTCTTTAGTATTATTAATCTTAATTATCTAGTCTTGTTCTATTAAATCTATTTATATTCCAACCCTGGGTTTCTTTGATTTTCCCTGATTCCCCTTCCCCAGGTGGGCAGGGGTCATCACGTGAGACAGTAATTATCTAAACGACAATAAATTCTTGTGGGTTCCTCAAACCATAACAACCTGGCGCTGCTCCTTCTGTAGGGACTCGGCCATTACAGACCACACCATGGAGGCACCACTTCTGCCGTACGCAGTCAGGATCAACCCGAATAAGCTCGCTTGTTGTTACACTGAGGGTGACTGGAAATAAAGGTTATCCTAGCTCCTGTTGATACCATTTCAAAACGATATTGGATTTTTTTTAAAAATATGGAAACACCTACTGAAAAACATATGAGTGTGTATAGATACATGTACACGCAGATCTAAACAAACATTTGCACATTGCACTCCAAGCACCAGTCGTGGTTTAAAAATTCATGTGCTTCTTATGAATCTAATAGATATTTCTGTTTTGTTTTAAATTCCTCAGATGAGCAAAAAAGTAACCCAACTTCTTCATCCAGGCTATAGGTTGCAGCATTGGAAAAAGTGCCTTTGTGTCTTAATGCCAAAACTCATTAACCACCAGTTGCTGCTCCCCTCTGCAGGACAAGATAAACCATGGGGTTTAGGGTACAAATCACAAAATTACGGCAGTCCCAGGTTCCCAGTTCAAAACAGTTAGACACCATTCCAAAATGTGTTGCACTGTTAAATGGAAAATAAAGGACACCACAGATGCTTCTAATAATTCCAGTTTCAAGTCAATTTTCCCTCCTTTGTCTTAAAGAGCTTTTGATGTGTAGTCACAATATTGTCTCTCTCTCTGTTTTTAATAATTTTATATTACCTCAGCAATATAACTGTCCTGAAATATACTGAACTTTAATCTCTGAGAGATCAAACAGGAAGAAATATGATGGGATAGAGACTGACTGACTTGGGGGCAATATTCTCTCCTCCTATAAAAGATAGCCCACAGCAAGATAAAAATTGCTTCTCAGATTCCATGAACATCACATCTTTAAGCGAGGCTTCCAGGCCCACGGAGAGAGCAGACGTGGGGGCCACAAAGAAACATCACCATTGAAGACGCAGCCAAAAGAAAGCACGCTCTTACAGAACTCGAGGATGTGGTTTGGGTGACTGCAGGCTTTAAGATTGGTCCCAGCACTCTCAGACCTCCTCGGTTTAGCCATGCCCTGCAAGTCTAACAGCCGAGAATCGTTTGGCTACTGTCTTTTCACTGGAATAAATGTGCTGGTTCTGTCTCAAGGAAAAGAAATATCTGGTGCAAAGGTGCAAGGTTACATACCATAAGGACGTGGTGATACCTGGGGAGGGGAGTTTAGGAATCGGTACGCAGATCTTACGGACACAAAGGAGGTGCTCTTTCAAAACACAGCTAGTGTTTCCTCTCCAGAAGACGTTTGTTCACCATCAGCTTAAACCAGTTTCCTCGTTTTTTCCACTGAGGTTCTCCAGCAGAACCAGAGGTGGTGAAATTCAGCTTAGCACGGCTGCTCATTCCATTCCCTGACCACAGAATGATGATGATGATGAATTTATATTCTAAAGAAATACTGGTTAAATTATTGTAACATACAGTAAGGATGCTGTAATTTTTTTTTTGGCAAATAAAAAATTGACCTTTTTTTTGGTTTATTGTAGTACTCTGGAACAAAAGTCATTTTTTGAACAAAACCATTCTTTTGAACCAACGTGTTAACGTGTCTCTTTTTGCTGGCTTGGGAACCTGCTTTGTAACACGTGCATCAGTACCGGTTGTGAACTTGTGCTGCAAGATCAAGTTTCTCACAGGTACAGACTGAAGGCTCAGGGTTTCACCAAGTTCATTAAAACTCCTAAGGACTCTCCAGGAGCTAGTAAACCTGGCTCAGACACCTCTAAAATCAACGCAAAGACTCCTGTGGATTTCAGTGTCTTTTATTGCAAGCCATAAGGAACAATGAGAAGATTTTTTTTTCATCAAAAAAAGTCATCTCCCTACCTGCCAGTCTATCATGTTTAAAATTTCTAATTAATATATATAATTTATAATGAGTTATTGTATCTTAGGCTTGCATGGGGAAGGTGGATGACAAAGTCATAGCCACCTTGGTGCTTTGGTGTACCTAACACCTAGCGTGACGTGGTGTGCAAGGACGGAGGGTGGCATAGCCCATCACCCTCATCCCACCAGCACTCCCCCGTGTCTCCTGGAAGGCCGGCCCGGCTACATGGGTCCTCTCTTTAGCCTGAGCTGCACCTGGCCTACTTTGAGCAAGCTCGGCCTGATGGTATGAAACAAGAGAAAATAGGTATCTGGTCAAATGACTCCACCTTGTGAGGAGGCAAAGACAACGCTCAGACACGCTGAAAGGACTGAATCCTGTCAACGAGCCAAATACCTCCTGATAAAGGCAGTAACTAGAGCCAATAGATGTTGAAGGTACTCATTCCATAGAACTGGGTCCACAGGGAACAGCACATGTTTGTACTTGAGATAGTTTTTGTATCGGCTGCCTTACTGACAGGAGTGTTTTGAGTTAGGTGGACATTTTAAAGTTCTCCTGATGAATGTAGGTTACAGAACAGTATTGGAACAACAAGCGAATGTAATAGAGTATTTCCAAGCCTGTGACCTTCCTGGATATCCTTATTCATGCAAAGCAAATAACAGATTCCTTTTTGACAATTTCTCATGCTCTGGATAAACATATTCTGGTATTTCCAGTCCCAATTTCTGCACAAGTAGTTCTCTGCTTTACCTTCTGCTTTCAATCCAGAGAATGCAGAAACCCACCATAATCACTCCTCTGTGGGAACAAAGGATACAAAGCTCCATTTCAGACTCTGCATTTCGGACTTTAAATCAGCAAATATTTATTCTTTTTTACAGAAATATAAGGTAACCTGGAGGGAATGAGATTCTCCAGATTGAAGGCTTACTAAAGAGTGTTTATTCAGAGTTTTATTTCCAAACCTCTAGAGCTTCTCAATCCATTACTGCATTTCCAACAGTCTTGGCTGTCCTGCCTCTTTGAAGGAAGAAGGCATGATGATTCTAGCATGTAGCATTAGGAATCTGGAGAATTCCCTCTTCCTTCATTTGCCGTGAAAATGACTTTCATCTGTACGTCTGCATTCCCACCTGAGGAGTAATTCCTTAATTTCTGGCAACATTTATTTTCCACATTATCTAATTGGTTTTTAGAAGATCTTTTTTTTTCCCTCTAATTTCTCCTTGGTGAATTCCTGCCTCTCTGCGTTAGCATTTGTTCCCCACGCATCAGTTGTGAGCCAGACTCTGATTTCAGCCTCACAGTTCACAAACTTCACCCGCTGAGAGAGGGAGCGAAGGGCAGAAAGAGGTCTTGGCAAGAATTTTCAGGTGTATTGTTCAGTGCTGGTTTACATCTGTGAGTCTAAAATTATTCCAACCTTAAGGACCCAGCTTACTTTGAAATAAAGGAAAAACCCCAAATTGAGCTGTGAGTGGGCTTGCACTGTAGCTCCTGTTTTTTTAACACAAAACCACAAAGTGTGTAAGGAACTATTGCATCCAGCTCTGGAGCCCCCAACAGAAGGAGGACATGGACCTGTTGGAGCGGGTCCAGAGGAGGCCATGGAGATGCTCCAAGGGCTGGAGCCCCTCTGCTGGGAGGACAGGCTGAGAGAGTTGTGGGTGTTCAGCCCGGAGAAGGGAAGATGCCAGGGAGACCTTAGAGCCTCTTCCAGTATCTGAAGGGGGTCTACAGAAAAGCTGGAGAGGGACTTTTTACAAAGGCATGTAGTGATAGGATGAGGGGGAACGGCTTCCAACTGGAAGGGGGGTGATTTAGATTTGATTTAAGGAAGAAATTTTTTACTCTGAGGGTGGTGAGCCCCTGGGGCAGGTTGCCCCGAGAAGCTGTGGCTGCCCCATCCTTGGAGGTGTTCAAGGCCAGGTTGGACGGGGCTTGGAGCAACCTGGGCTGGTGGGAGGGGATGATCTCCAGAGGTCCCTTCCAACCCTGACCATTCTGTGATTCTGAGGTATCCATGGTAGGGGGGTTGGAACTCGATGATCTTTAAGGTCCCTTCCAACACAAACCATTCTGTGATTCTATGACTCCCATTGCTGCTCCATGAAGTATTAGGTTCCTGCTTTCCTATGAGGGGGATTAAAGCTAAGGATGCAAATTCACAGCTAAGCTTACCTGCGTAAGACGGCAGTGCCATGGGAGCCACGTGTGCATGGTACTGGTGAGGGTGGTTTGACTCAAGTGTGGCTCATGCTTGTCTTTACAGAATTGAACTGAATTATGGCATGATGCCCAACGTGTTCAGATTTTACCTGATGGGACATACATCACTTGCCATGCCATCCCGAATGGCAGAACCCATCTGGCCAGACATCTCGTGAGCTGGTTCCCGGGCTGTCTTTTCCAGCCTGTGTAGATGAAAAGAGAGCCTCCTGAAAGTACTTCCGTTTGCTTCACACATTCACCCAGCGAAAGCTGTTGCTTGACAGTGATGAGCAAACACTTTGAAATCATTGATATCTCAATATCTTTTTCAGCCATGCTTTTGCACAAATGTCTGTGTGTCAACTACGGCGCAAAAATTCTTATTTCTCCATTGAACTCATTTACAGCACATTCTTTACTGAAGATTTTGAAACAACAGCATAACCTAAGAACCACAGACTTGTTTGCCTGCATATAGTTTCTTCTGTTTTTGAAAGCAGATACTTACGAAGTGGCAGACTGCCTTTAAACAAGCACTGTTGAAATTTCAAGCCTTCAATGGCACAAGCTAAGAAATCCCATAGGAAAAATGGGTGGAAAAAAGGCTTCTTCCTTCTCAGTGTGTTTGATGCTTAAGATGCAAAAGAATTGTTTGCACTGATGCAACCGCTCGCAAAAGTATGCAGTAGTAGATGAGAGAAAAGATGGATCAAGGATGACAGTGCAGTTACTGTCTGGTGAACAAGATGCCAAGCAAGCGCTGCAAAGCTGTGTGTGTGTGTAAGTGAGGAAGAGCAATCCCCCAGCCTATGGTTATGGTCATAGCTACGGCTCACAGAAAAACTTCTCATCCGTTCCTGTAAAACACCTCTGCTCAAAAGTAATTTTTTAGCATTTGAGTCTGCTAACCTGACACAGATATAGAAGTTAGTAAGATGTAATTATTGTCTGAATCTTCAGTCGAAACTAAATTTTAGCTAACACGTAAGATATTTTCGTTACTGATCCAGATGTAAATTCAATCCAGATGGAAGCTGACATTTCAGGTTCACAAAGTATCTCAGAAGTCACAAAAGTCCCTACTATATAACTACTGATTGTTCTTAATCTGCACGTACAGTTTCAGGCCTGTGCGCTGGAGAGGATGCCTGGCAGCTCCGGATGCTGCAGCAACACAGCGTACCACGAAAGCTCACGTGACACAGCAGGACATAAAACTGCTGGCCCTTGGTACGGAGCTAAGCGGCACCGATGAGATCACAGCAAAGACTGCATCGTTCTCCCAGGGCAGTTATGCCATCCCGCTTCTTTCCTGTGCTCTGCAAATATTTGCACGGTCCAATATTCATTTAAGTCTCTGTACGTTATCCCTCAGTAATCTGTCTGCAAATATTATTTGCAAAACTCTTATGTCCCATTCAAGCGAGCATTTCAGCAGGATCCCTACCTGAGCCGAGTGAGCAGATTTTAGCCCTCTTAAATATGAAGCTTCTCAAATATCTTACACCAAGATGGAGGAAATACCGATGTTTCTATTAAAACAACATTTTAATAAACAGCAGCATAAAATAATCAGTGTTTAATATCATCTCTGGCATGTGAAATACAAAAATGCACATATCTTAATTATAAAATAGCCTTTCTTATTACATTTTCATGCTTGCCTAATTGAAATGCCCATAATTAATAAATCAATCATCAAGTAATACAGTGATTAAATGCATGCAGTGAAAACAAAGAAAAATATTTGTATAAGGTAGTGGCTGAATATCACCATAATATATTTCAAGAACATCTACATCAGGTTAAAAAGAAAAAGAAACAGACCAAGATATAAAATGCAGAGATGTATTTTCACTTCTGCTGTACAAAACATTATCACGCTTTTGTGCAAAAAGATAAAAATAAAGTCATATTATACAACATTGTCAACTGAGCAAAAGATTGTTTTCGTTCCGTGTACAATAAAAATACTATTCAGTACAAAAAAAAAGTCTGTGAAAAACTGTCAGGTACACAGCACTTTTGTAACTTATTAAAGTGGTTTCAAATGAATAATCTAGATTGCTTATACCTGAATGAATTTTTAGTAATTATACAAATGTCATATTTCTAAGTTGAAAGTTAACACTAATTCACATTATTAGAACTGATAGACGAAATTGCTATCAATGGGTTTGCTGCCTGATGGAATGTGAGTTTCCCTTTTTTCAGGGTTACTGGAGTCATAGTCACTGAAATTATACATTGATCGGAAACAATAAATATTCCTGGGAAAATTGATTGTCATATATAAAGTCGTGGTTTGGAGCCTTTCCATTAAACAGTTGCATAGCAACAAAGGGATATAAAATTTCTGCTTTAACTACTAGATTATGAAATGTTATCTTTGAATGAGTTGATTCACGTTCTGAAATTAAAACACTTTAATTTCATTTCCTTTAAGGCAACTTCTTAGAACTCCAGCCATCTTTAGCAGCCAATAGCAGAGGATTTTTGTAGACTGCAAGTTGGTAACTCAAGCTATTGTGCTGTCATATAAATGACTTTTTTTGGTCTGAAACTGAACTCAGATTCCCAACTTAAGGAAAGACTAAAATCTTACCTGAAGTAATTTATTCAGCTCTCAGATCACATATTTGAAACATAATCCTCGACTGCAAAATTTACAAATATTTTAACTAGCTATTGGAACTGAAATTGCACAACCAGTAGATCTCCGAATATTTGCATCTCCTAAAAAAAGAGACAAATATTAAAATATGTTTTCAGTATAAAAAAGTTTCTGTGATTTAAACCACACCAGAGGTTTAAAAAGCTGTGAAAAAGCGTATGAGAAAATGTTTTTAATTAAAAAAAAAAAGTCCCCCTTCCCCTTTCTGAATTGTCGGTGGCACTTAGAGAAACAATGCGTCCATTGACAACGCTGAGTATTCATACCACAATGATCTTTGTCTGGTTGAGTCTGCCCATCCTGTTAAGCAGTTAAACTTCACAGAAGATACTTGCTGCAATGTCTGTTAAACAACCAGAAGAATCTTTAATAAAATATTTGAATATAAATCTTTTCTACCACTTTCTAGTTTGTACTGTAAATAGTTATATTTACAAAGGCCTCGCTTATTTACAATTCAGCTGAAATCATAGATTCATTAGGTCCATGGATGCTGGAGTCTCCTAATAGGGAAGACTGCTTTGAGTCAATTTTGTATGGTTTTTGAGTTTTATTTCCAAAAACTGTAATACCGATCCCCCCCGGATGACTAGGAATTGACATATGAGATAGCAAAGGAATATTTGCTTCCTGGTTGGATCCCGAAGACGGCAAACTAGTGACATGACCTGTGCTAGTCGATCCACTGGCGCTGCTCGGAGAACGACTCTTTGGTGGAGGACAGTGCTGGATTACCCTGGGTGGACCCTGCGGTTGGTAGTGGGCAGCTGGGAAAGCAGCATATCCTGGTGGAATCGGGTACCCGTTGATGGGGATGTATCGCTGGTTCTGAGGTATTGGTGGTCCGATGAAGCCGGCGATTTGGCCTTGTGGTATACCTTGTGCTGGGAACATGTAGTTGGGGTACCTAGGATTACTGAGATTACTAACTGGACTTGCGCTGAGGGAAGTCGTTTGAGTGGTGGCATTCCCACCGGAGGGAGTAGTAGAACTAGTGTGACTTGAAAGACCCTCCCACGAGCGCAGCCTGGCATGGATTTCTTTAAATCGTGGCCTCCGGGATGGCAGATCATGCCAGCACTCTGTCATCAGGCTATACATTCTGGGAGGACAGTCTTCAGAGCACGGCAGCAGCTGTCTTTTCCTGATCATCTCTATGACTTCTTGATTACTAAATCCGTAATACGGTTGAAGTCCAAAGCTGAATATTTCCCATAAAACAACTCCAAATGACCAAATATCTGA
>NW_009648149.1:2908245-2914978 GCF_000708025.1 Charadrius vociferus
CGAATTGGCAAGAGAGACTTGTTTTGAACTCTGTAATAATCTGCCGAGTAGATTTCTCTCGAGAGTCCAAGGTCTGAAATTTTCACGTGAAGTTGTTCTCCAATTAAAATGTTACGAGCAGCGAGATCTTTATGGACAAAAAAATGACTTGATAAGTACTCCATCCCTGCTGCAATCTGGACTGCAATATGCAGGAAATCCCCATGGTCCAGGCTGGATTTTACAGTCCCATCCTCATCGCTGCTGCATCCAACATCTGAATGTGGCGATCGCATGATGAGAAACTCGTGGAGGTCTCCTTGGTTCATATACTCGAAAAGCATGCAGACAGGTTGTTCCTGGGTCACAACACCTAAGAGGCAAACGATGTTAGGGTGATGGAGCTCAGCCATGAGAGACGCTTCTTGCTGGAACTCTGCCCACTGCTGGGGGTTGTTGAAGTCTTTCAGTGTCTTGATAGCAACGAGCTGAGCGTGGTCCATGCCTGGAAGGTAGAGATGACCCTTGTAGATCTTGCCGAAGGCACATTCACCCAGTTCTTCCATGAAACGAACAGCAGACAGAGGCAACTCCTTAGCCTTACTCTGTTAAAGAAACAACAGCAAAAACACGTCAGAAAAACAGGCCTGAAAACGTATTTTTAAGAAAAACATCGTTTCGCACAGGATGTCTGAAAGCCAAGCAGACGGACACAGGAGCTCCATGGGATGTGTACCCTTTTGGCAACAATCCTGCTCAGCCCTGCGAGATGCAGGCACTGCTGTGACAGCATCAGCACCAGGCCAGGGACAGCCTGAGGGCCACCAGCATCCCCACATCGGCAAAGCTCAGGGCTGAGTGCCACCTATTCTCTGTGCACCCTCCTCCAAAATTAAACTTAGAATGACTTTTTACCCTCTATAGAAGATCAGATACAAGTAGGAAGTATTAGATCTAAATATATGCAGGAACCATCAACATTTCAGCAAAGGCATTTATACACTTGGGCTTGGGCATTTATATACTTAAAATTGAACCTGACCAATTTCAGGAATTGAGGCAATTCACGTACTTTAAGAAAGTACGTGCTGAAGTGTTTTCTGGGCCAGAAATCTGTTTTTTTAAAACTATGTCCTTGTAGCCAATTCTTCCTCGACTTTGCTATTAACCCTTCAATGTACAGTAGAGACTATTCCTGCTCACATTTGACTGAACGTTCAGGACAGAGTTGGCCAAAAAAATGAGAGAGTGGTCAAAGAAAGATGAACTTTTTAAAAACTCTCGTTATTCTGGGTGTGTACATTCACTTGTAGGCCATAAAGAAGTTGTATTAATTTCAGACATTAATTTCCATATGTGCTTATAACACCTACACCCAAACCCACTCGTTTAAGGTCCCCAGTATAGCCATAGGTAACAACTTAAGGCTAATGAGTTTGAGATCCATGTTTGGTAAATTAGTGTAAACACTAGCATTTGCATTCCTGAAATAATAAACCGGCAGCTTTACAGTGGCAATACAGGAAAAGAACTGACATTTTAAAGAAGTCGTTTAAAAAATGACATTTTAGAATGAATGGATTCTAATCATATTGACCACTTATGACTTTAATAAAAATAATAATAAT
Source organism: Charadrius vociferus (assembly GCF_000708025.1). Taxonomy (NCBI): domain Eukaryota; kingdom Metazoa; phylum Chordata; class Aves; order Charadriiformes; family Charadriidae; genus Charadrius; species Charadrius vociferus. Next base: position 2,909,853 of record NW_009648149.1, read on the forward strand.
AATAATAATAATAATAATAATAATAATAATAATAATGCCATTTAAGCACGCAGCCAGTAGACTGTATGGTGATGGCAGGAAATTAGCTATATTGTTGAGGAACAGATGGTTTATATTATACAAATCCTTTAGGCTAAAACTTGTTTAGGTCTGGCATATTGTAAATTATATTTTAGTAATGAAAGTGAAATGACCTCTGTCTGACCTGAGGCTGGGTTTGTCTGTTTGAACCAACACAGTGGAAAACTATGAAAGAAAATGAAGTCATAAAGTTTTGGCAGGAAGGGCTCATTTCAAGTTAAGCGGTTATAAATCTGCTTAGTTTTTGTTTGACAAGTATTTGTCATACATCGGTGTACAAAATGTAAAGAAGTGTAAAATACATATGCGGCAGCACGCCAAAGTAAACCGAGTACAAAGGGAGAGCAGTAAGAGCGAAGCCCACCGTCTCTATCTCTTTATCAGCTCCTTCCATTAGGTGAATGACAAGAGGAGCTTAGTTTATTATATTTTTTGAAGGCAATTAAAATCCCTTAAAACTGAAATAGGCTTTTGGACGAAATGCCGAAACGCTAACGTTTTAATTTGTACGAGCAAACAGGCATCTACCTCAGTTGGAGCTGGAAGCCTGAGCGTGTTTTTACCCGAAGTTGACATTAATACTGGATACAGTATTTAAAAACAGGATTCTACTTCCTTTCTTTTAAAATTTTGTTTGAAAGGCAATCAAAACATTTGTGACAGGCCGAGCTGGGTTTCCAAGCGGGAAAATACAGAATTAGCATAAATATGATGGAAAGCTTTTTGCAGTGTATGACTTTGAACATAAAAAGAAAACAGTGAGGTCTATATTTGCAAACACTTCCGATGTGGTGTGCATAAGGTATCAGTGCGTCAGCCGTCCAGGTGGAAACTCTGACCTCCTTAAAAACATGCTGACATTCCTGTTACCTTAAGTTTAGCCAGGATTGTACCCCAAATACCTAGTAGAACAGGCAGCAAGAAGCAAATCCAAATTTAACAATTTTTTCCATGGAGGCTGGATGCAAGATGTAGTTTTGACACTTACCCAATTAAACGGTTTTCGCACTATTACCAACGTTTAGATATGCAGCTACTCTAAGCTGTACATGAAAGCTGCAATTAAGAACTTTAAAGGAAAATCAAGATAAATTCACTGGTCCAGCACGCGTAGGACTGAAGAGTTAAAATATAACAACAGACCAAACTCTGAGCGACCACCCCGAACAGATACGCCGCACAACAGTCCTGCTGGCATCACGACACCAGCACCCACTGCCTGCAACGCTATTTTAAACAGGAATTCTCTTGTTAGCATTACGCCGTGTAAAAACATCTCTGTATGCAGTCTGTATTACTACTGGGCAAAAGCAGCGCTGCATTTTCCAGCAGAGCCAGGCAGTGGGTTTACTTTTATCGCTGACTTAAAAGGAGTCTCCTACTCTTTCGGTGAGCTGGTGGGGAGCTGGAATTTTCCTCTGCAGCAACTTTCTGTGGCTGTCCCTGCCGCACTGAGGCTGCGGCTCCACAGACGCGGGCAGCACCTCCGAAACAGCGACTGGTGCCTGGGTGGCACAGCTCCATCCATCCCTGCCCCTTGTACTGCACTCCCTGTATCCCGCTGGATACATACTTAAGTAATTTTCTCTAGGCTGCCACAATTAACTCTTTATAACCTAACTGTATGAACTTGACATCTAAACACAAGCGATAGCGGTATCCCATAGCTGCTTAATTGAACTTAAGAAGAAAACCGCTCCAGAATTTATTCAGACAGCTCCTGAAGTACAAGTGTAACCTTTCCTGATGCCAAGTGATTAGCTCTGCGGAAAGCCCATCTGCAGCAGCAATACGTGAAGGTTAGAGTTCATATCACTGCAACTCAACACAATCAGATTTGGATTCATTTTGCTATGTCATTTTCTAACAAAAATAACAGCTCACCTAAAGGCATGCCTGACTGTTTCAGACACCACAGCCAACACAGTTTCTATTCTAATGACTTGTAGATAGTGATTTTCAGGCTGAAATGCTTCAAAAGAACAATCTCCACCAAGTTGCTGAAGAGAACTGGCGTGGTGTGAAAAACCAGGCAAATACTCTTTCCAGGGCGTTATTCTGCCCGTAGGTGGCAGAAGGCAGTCACAGCCCTGAAGTGGGTGATCCCCACAGGTTTGTAAACGGGCTGCCCTGGCAGTAAACAAGGAGTAACCACGCTTAAATCTCAAATGGTTTTAAAAAATGCTTTGTGAACCTGGGGCCACGGTGAAGCAAAACAACACCAGCAACAAGAGCCGCTATACATCAGCTGTGCTGGCCAGAACCGCAGGCAGGTTTTTGAGGCTCTGTTTTGGTAATTTCTCTTTTTAACGGAGAGAATGGGTAAGCCTGAAAAAACACGGAACAAAACTTTCCAAAGTGATTTCAGCTGAGTGAAAGACGACATACGACTACAGCAGACCCATAAAAAAACTCCCTCAAGAAAATGCTGAATCACATCTTTAACTGCACTACTTTCTAACGTATATGAGGTAATTTAGAGATGCTTCAGTAATGGGCTGCTTGCTTTATTACAAAAAACCTCCAGCTCCTGTTTATCCATACACATGGACACATAGGAATTACCTCCACAGGTCCAACACACTCACTACGCTGCTGATAAGAAAAGTCCTGACAAAAATCAAAGCTAAAGGCACCAGCAGAAACTGCAAGTTCAAATCAGCTTAATATTTCAGCGCTGAGTTGATCAAAGCATTTCACTCCCTGCCTTTACAGACAGCAAATGCGGAAGCAGAAATGAGGCATTACCTTTGGTTTATAGGCGTTGAGCATTGACATCTCCACATTTTGTCCTCTTACGTGTTTAGGCTGTCGTTGAACAGGAGGGGAGGATGACTTCTGATTGTTGCGACAGATGCAGATGAAGAAGAAGAGCAAGGCTATGGCCAGGGGAATAGTAACACTTGGCACCAGGATATACAGGATTTCCATTTTATTCTTTTCCTTGGAATCCTTATAATCTGGTTCAGGAAAAAAACCAACCATACCAATGAATGAAGTATCCCACAGAGTCAAATACATCCCTGGGTCAACTAGAAGTGTTAAGAAGAATAAAACATTGAGGTAATACTACTGCAATCCACCTTGAATGCTGTTTTATTTCCTTAAGATTAACAGAGCAGTTAATTTTGTTGAATAACATTTCTGTAGGAACACAGAACGGCCAGGAACAATCTCCCTGCAGCACGTCAGTTCAAACCTAGTTCCAGTCCTGAAATAGCTGAATACTGCGAGGTGGCTCTTGCTTGGGGTGAAATGAAGTAATGGTCTAACACAGGTCCACAGAAAAGTTAATTTCTAAAATAGCTTATGGAAGAAAGGCTCTGGTGGGATTATGGACTCCTTATTTTAATATGTACATTAGGTTTTGGTGCCATAGTTTCCTTAATCCAACAGAAAAGAGGTGAACCATTAAAAAGGATAGTTTTATCCCCCTATTTATTTCCAGCCTCCTGTTCTCAACATCTCCTAGCATTGGCCAAAGCATTTGTGTGGCCACCCAGGGCACTGGAACAAACATCATGTGCAACTGAAAACTTATTTTCTAATTAGCTTTAGGTGCAGGAGCAGAATGATTAGGGACTCTAGAGCCACAGAAATGGAGAACACCTGGGAAATGGGAGGGAATGCATGGAAATGGCAAGAAATAGAGAGAACAGTCCTGGTTTTTACCCCAGGAAGTCAGGAAAGGGGTTCAAAAAGTCTGAACACAGACAAAAGCTGTAGCATAATCTTAAAAAAAAAAAAAAATCTTACATACGGAGGACTTGGTCTTAATAGGATTAACGGGCTAATGGGAAAACCCATCCCTCTACCAACTATACACTAATAGAGTGTCATCTGAGCAGGGTGGCAAATGCTGGCCCAAAGGACACAGGAAGGATAGTCGAAAGGAAAACTAGAGCACAGATAAAAAAGACGGATCCGGAAGGGGCTGGGAAGCTGGTTTATTTAACATAGTGCGAACGCTCGCTGCAATATTTGCTCCCTCTGCACACAGCTCTCTTCACAGCTAGAGAATGAGTGATTAATTTTAGAAACGTGAAACTCTCTTCTACCAGTGCCCAGCAAGGGACAGCCGGGACATCAGCCGGGACATCCGACGCTCACCTCCCTCCAGCTGGCTCTGGCTTCGCAGGGCACGTTGCTTAGAGGAATGGGGCGGTGGCAGAGGAGAGAGAGCCTTTGGGACGGAGCTCACGTCCTCGCGTTCACGCAGCACCCGCTTGCGTTGACAAGGACATACCTTCCAGCCGGAGTGCCCTGAGCAGGGGAGGCTGAAGCCTGCTTTGCTCTGGTATTTCCCAGGAGCATTCATAAAGTTTAGGGTATAATTACCCACAGATTAACACACTAACTATAGGGCGCCCCGGGAACGTCGAAGATCACCTTGAGCTGCAGGACTGGTGGCCGTAGCCTGGTTGTTTCCGAGGGAGATGGTGAATGTCTGCGGCAGCATCAGGCTTAGCGGATTCTGGCCGAATGGGGAATGTTTTATTATTCCTACAGGGTCACTTCAGTTTGTTTGTCTGTGTTTTCCAGGCTGGATTTGTAGAAGTGCTTAGCAGCCCACACAGATATCTTTTATGCACTTAATTAAACATGAACTTGATCTGAAGCTTGGGTTTGACTCAAATTGTGACAGAGGCAAAGTTCAAATGGTTCTGGATGTTACTTTGCATAACCCCTCTCCTCTTACAGGCTCGCGCTGTCCTTCTGCTCCCCCCACGCTCCTTTTTGACCGTTCTTTTTAGATTAAGTTGTGCCATCTGTTTTTTAATTAAGAGAAGAGGTAGTCCAAATATTTTTACGGCCTTTGGGAAAGAGGACTAAAGCATCGTCCCCATGACAGTCTCCCTGTGCCCAGCAGAAGGGTGCTGTCTGCTCCCACCCGGCCTTCAGTGAACGTCCAGCTCTACAGCGTGGACACACTTTGGGTTTCCTTCCTGAGCTGCTGCCCTCTAGCATGGACACACAACCAGTGCCTTTTCCCCCTCCTTCAAAACCTTCTTACTTTTGTCTTTGCTCAGCCTCATGCTCGAATT
>NW_009648149.1:2914992-2943117 GCF_000708025.1 Charadrius vociferus
TACATTCAGATTAACAAACTTTTATGAAATGAATCTATTGCAGCTCGTGAGACAACTGAAAGATAGTGTTGAAGAAAGAAAAAGAAAGCATCAGCACGAGGCAGATGGAGACCTGGGCACCAGTTCATCACCTGAGCTATTCCAGTCAAAGGGAATTATTATTCTTATTAAGTAGCAGCCCCTACCATGAAGCCTCATTAGGTTAATAGGTTCCTTGGGAGCCACCCTAATTAAATCCATTTTCCATCTAGGCTTGTCCTGGTGAGGCAGAATGCACAATACTTATTAAACTGTGCCTGAAATGGCTCTTTCAGCCAGTGCAGAACCAGCAGAATGCAAGTTCCACATGGTATTTTGGCTTTAAAACGCAGATTAGCATTTAACAACTAAATCACTGCTCACCTGATATAGCTCTATTTGTCTGTATTTAGAACAATAATGCCATATAACCCAGCTGTACAGCGAGCACCATTTAAGGCACTGGTGAGAGGTAATTAAAACTCTTGTGAGGAATTCGTCGAGCCAGCGAGCCTAGCTCATTTATTATCTAGTAAAACGTTCAAATTAGAGGCTTTTGCTACACATCCAAAAGCGTCCTGCTTTCAGCTGTCTCAGATCAAAAGACCGAGCCAGTCCTGGCATCTCCGAGCCCATCTAGAGGGGGCCTGGCAAGCAGCCCCCCCACCAACTCTTAATTACCCAATTATCCCAAAGTTGTGGAAAACACAAAATGCACATGGCTGAAAGGTCATGCAGCGACTGTGCAGTGGAGTACAGAAAGCGCAACAGCATCGCTGGTGGTGGACACGCAGAGACCCCTGAGCTTGCCCAAACACCCTGGGGCTGAGCCACGTCTCCTCACCCGGACCAGCCCAGGCTCCTGCAGGCGGAGAGCCAAGCGCCGATGGTACGCTAAGGGGAGTCCTGCTGACCACTACTCAGAATCTGATTTTTGTACTGAAGGGCTGAAAAAGATCTTCACAACAGTTTATATAGATTGAACTATTCTTGTGTGCTGTGTCCAGTTCTGGGCTCTCCAGTTCAAGAAAGACAAGGAGCTACTGGAAAGAGTCCAGCGGAGGGCCATGGAGATACTCAGGGGACTGGAGTATCTCTTGATGAGGAAATGCTGAGAGCCCTGGGGCTGTTCAGCCTGGAGAAGAGAAGATTGAGAGGGGATCTCATCAATGCTTATCAATATCTAAAGGGCAGGTGGCAAGAGGATGGGACCAGTGGTGCCCAGCGACAGGACAAGGGGCAACGGGCACAAACTGGAACATGGGAAATTCCATCTCAACATGAGGAAAATCTTCTTTCCTTTGAGGGTGGCTGAGCACTGGAACAAGCTGCCCAGAGAGGCTGTGGAGTCTCCTTCTCAGGAGATATCCAAAACCCGCCTGGATGAGTTCCCGTGCAACCTGCTCTGGGTGACCCTGCTCCGGCAGGGGGGTGGACTAGATGATCTCCAGAGGTCCCTTCCAACCCTGACCAATTCTGTGATTTTATGATTCTGTGTAGTCAGTCTATCACTGTGCCTAATTAACAAGAAAAATAACTGAAGTTAAATGCAATGAAATAATAGGAAAAGAGATACAGGACTCTAAAAAGCGTATATGAATGTTAGAGAGGGTTTGAGATGCACATGATATAGCCCAGACTGTCTGCCTTTGCCCTGATCTACTCTTTCAGTAAGAACATAATTTAGATCCCATTTTGGCATTGATTCCCATCTTTCCATTAATTGAAAAAGACTTTGGAGCAGGTTCAGAACATGTCTCGCTGCAGGAATGTTCATAACCATAACCAGAAATAATTTAATTTGGTTCTGGCTATCGAACAGTAACATCAAAAGGTATCTCCTTTCCAAGGGGAAAGGTAATGTTACTGTGACAACTTGTAGGCAACATAAAATTTTGTGTGAAACTTTGTACCGTGAATTTCCAGAACATTTCTGGGTTCATTTCTGGCATGTCCATGTGAATAGCTGTATTTTTTTCTTGGCACGCTATCAATATTGTTATTTCTAAACGCAGATAAAACAATTAGGAACTGTTTGTTCAGGTCTTCCATCGATTTCCCCTGGGTCTCAGAAAAACAGAATAAAATGAGAGCTGGATCTCCATTTTTGTTCATTTTGCAAAAAACAAAATGCAGGCAGGACATTTCTGTAAACACAAACTTGAAATACAGCTAAGAGGATCTGGCAAGATCATCTGTATTTTTTAAACAAGGCCCGAGCTCTGTTAAGCGAGGTTTGCGCTTATTAAAATGGCTCTTAATAAACCAAGCGAAATGGAAAATGCTTTATAACCACTTTGTGGATCAGCGTCCACAGCGCAACTTCTGTGATCTGATTTAATTTGGGACTAAGGAGTCATACTGATCCCAACAGCAACCTGCAGAGCCTGGGACGCTTGGGCTGGCAACGCGCTGCTGCTTCACCACCTCCTGGCCCGTGCTCAGGTATTCCCTCGTAAAATATCTTCATGCCACCACTTTGCCAGCTGCGTGGGCAGTAAGTGCTCGAAGGTCTCCTCGGGGCAGGGACGCTGTGACATTAGCTGCAAACGCTGCAGTCAGCCTTTCCTCCAGCTCTCTTTTCAGGGATTCAAAAAAGACAGTCTGTGCACAGCTCCCCTGTTTTCAGGACGGTGCTACAGAGGCGACAAAACGGTTTCCCTTTTTGTTCCAAAATGAAACATAGAAAAAAGTAAGTAATTACCACATGCTGGGACGTCACAAAGCTCAGACTTGAAGTTCTCATCTAAGGTGAAGCACCATGGGGCGTCCTTCTGGTTCCCGGGGTTGCGGCAGTAGGAGTGGCCCCCGTTGAGCTCGGGGTACCTGATGGCGGTGAAGGTGTGAGTGTGGGGGTACTGCGAGTTCCACGGCTGGCACTGCCGCCCCGACCGGGTCACGCTCACCGTCCCCCGGTAATCTACTCCCGTGCTGTTGTAGCATTTGTGATCTGGAAAAAAAAAAATAATTAAAAAGAATAAAAATCCAAAGAGTCGGTGGCAGCAAGGCAGACGGGGCCACTGCGCCCCCGGAGCCTGCGCCGCCAGCAGCCCCCAGCCCCAGCTGGCCTGGGGCCGGGAAACCCAGTTTGGGAGCACGGGCTCCCAATTTGCTGCGGCTGTAACACAGGGCCTGCTTTGCATTCACATTCCTGGGAGGATTTAAAGCTTATGCTTCTGTAATGAAAACAGCTTATGCCAAGCGTTTTTAATATAAGATATACAAAAGAAGTAAAAACTACAGTGGGAACCTGAACTGCAGCCATTATTTTCATATGAAGGTGAAGAATTTGTGGAAGCCACGTTTTATATTTGACTATTCGGATGTACAAGGGTTGCGAACAGGCTGCAGCCCTGCCGGATCAAAGAGCGAGCTCAGCTGATGCCGAAAATTAGGCTGTGTTAGGCAGAGAGAGCCATGGACCCGGCCCCTATACAAGTTCCTCCTGAGAAGCATCCCCTGTACTGCACCCACGGCCTCGCTGGAGCACACTGGGCTGCTGTGGGAAGACAAGGGAGGCTGAAGCTACTGATGATCCTCAGTATTCACATGCTTATGCTGTCACTGTTTCCTACTTCATATTAACTAGAAAAGACCTGAAACCAAGAAACGGCATTTAGTGTGAGCTGAAGAAATACCTGAAAAAAAACATTTCTGAATTTCTACCCACTCTGGAGTAGCGAGGGGAGAAGTGGGGGTGTGGGCTAATTCGACAGCACGGTGCCTGTGAGCTTTCAAAGCCCACCACGAGCTCCAGCTCTGATGCACAAGCCCCTACAGCCAACCCTTTCACAGTGGTGTTTTTTTGCACGGAGAAACAGGCGGTTTTCACTTACTTTTATTTATGGGATCTGCCATTGGAATCCCGATGCGGATACAATTGACAGCTTCGGGGCTATCTGGCTGGGGAAGATCTTCACAGTTGGGCAGCTTTAATCTCATCAGAATCATGGGATTAGATCTTGCAAAAATATACTCTGTCTGACAGAGGACATTTTCCAGAATTTCACATTCATCGCGGCACAAGTCCCGTGGCTTAGGAGCTGACGAAGTCTCATCGCAGTAGGGGAAGGCGTAATGGCACAGCGAAGGAATAGCAAACTGGGAGCATTTATCCGACAAATGGCTGGAAGTGCCAATCATGGTGAAGGCAGCTGTAAAATATACAAAAGGATTTTACTTAACCCGGTGGGAATTTTATTCCCGTGCTCTTGCCTTCCCGGTATAACCCTCACTTCCCATTGCGACTATTACTTTCAGATGTTCAGGTGATGAACGGGCCTTCCAGAAATACAGAGCGCTAATTACATTAAAAGTTATTAACGATGCTGATTTCGCTGACAGAGAAAATACATCTGGTTTTCAACACGGGATTAATGTTAAGTATGTTACCAAAACCTCAAACCTAATTATACTCCCCCCCCAAATAATTTATAATGGTTTGCAAAGTCATACAATGTTTGGATGTCTTCTACCCAACAGGTAGAAACCAAAGTCCCTGCAGGCTGCGGGATGACAGTACCAGTACCTTCGCAGAAGATGACAGCTTTCATAATATTCCACATGACTTTTCAACCACAATGACATAAGATTACGAACTTTTGGCTGTATAGAAACCACTGGCCTTTCCTGTGAGCAATGCAAAAGCCTTTCTCGCAATGCTGACAGCATTTACAAAACACAGGAAGAACACTCTAGGGGGAAGAGAAATTTGGAATATTCTGACAGCAAGAGAAATGCTGAATATAGACAAGATGACTACTGGCTAGGATCTGGCTGAGATTAAGGAATATAAAAAACCAGGGAAGTATTATGATATTTATGAGGCCTCAGCCTGAATTCAGCACCCCCATCAGCACAGCATCTCCCACAAAAACAACAAAAAATGGTTCTTTACAAAATCTAAAGGGAAAACGTGACCTGTTGAATTATTTATGCATATAGTTTCTTACGCCGGAAGAGTTGCAGCCTGTTCCAGCACCCACAGCTCTCCTAAATGATGTCAATCACCTAATAATCAACCAAGTCTGGTCTCCCTTCACTTTTCAAATCTGCTTGGGAAACAGCAGCACAAGGCTTTGAGCCGCTCCCAGAAGTTGTAGATACACAACGCCTTCTCCTTGGAAAATCATTTTTTAGTTTCCTTTGGGGGAGCTGGATCAGCAGAGACACGGGGGCTGCTCAGATCGTCACTCTTTGGAGGACGCCCTCCACGGACACCGCACCACGCAGGAGTCGCGGGCAAGCTTTGTGGTGGGAAGCTCACAGCAAGAGAGGATGAAGAAGAAATAAAAACAGTATTGCAATTTATAAAACTCTCGCAGCTTTTTGGGAAAAGACAGCTTCATGGGAAAGAAGCAAGCGTAATTTTTACCCACCTGTAATCTGATTTTCTATTTCACCTTGCATATGCAAAGACTCCATATAAATGGTTCGATTCCCAATAAATCGTGCACAAGCAATCCCCCTGTAGGGCTGGCAAAACCCGTCCTCTTCATACTCGTCCCTGAAATCGATCATAAAACACAAAAGGGTGAAACATTTCACATGCGACTTTGCAACAAAACGTCACTACAGGGAGCTGGCACTTGTATTATTAGAGGCCGAAGCGAGGGGCTTACTGTGTTTGTCTTGCGCTCGGCGATTCGTTCTGGGTGAGGCTCACCCAGCGCAGGAGCCCCCGTGCCGCCTTCCCCTCCATTAAGAGCCTGTGATAAGGGATTATATGGTCTTTAGGTAGCGCAGGGGGCACGGCACGGGCTTTGTGCCTCGGGTGATTTTAACCTTAAAGGATTCCCACACTGCTGCAGGTAGTTTTCAGTATCTCACAAACAATCCCGAAGTGAATATAAGGATTATTTCTTTATATTCAACAAGATCTGGAATATTTATTTTTTTTAAAAAAGTCTTCAGCTGCCTGGTAAAAACAGTTGGGGGCATTTCAGGTTAGACAGAATAGACGTTAATGTGGCATGAAATGAATGCTTTTTGCACGAGGGGGAAGGCTATATTGAGGAATATACCCAGCCTTAATTAGAAGAGAAAACATAAACTGTCTGAAAAAAAGATTTATGTTTCTTTAAAGCAGCTAACATGCTGTTTTCTCTTTTTGAACCAAACTTGTACTTACTATTGACAAACATAGCAGGAAGAGTCATGCTAGCAGAGACAGAATTTAAAGCGTATATAGAAAATCAAACCACTCCCAGCACTGATACTCTTGAAATAGGAAATGTTTCTTCAATCTTCCCTGAGTGTGGTAACAGTTATTGCTAAACCAGAACCAAAGCTAAGACAGGAGTTAAATAGACAGATTTCTTTCATTAAGTGCTTTGTTTTATGCAATATAGGAGACATTTAATACATAAATCCAGATGTGAAATTATTTGCCAATATTCTTCAAACAAAGCAAAGAAAGGAAATTACTAAACCTCTGAAGAACAGACCGGTCACTGCTTATTTCGAACAGATAACCAACAGCCAAGTGCTGGCACACAACAGATAGTTTTATGGATGTCTTAAGGAGGGGTTTGCATACGTGATCACTGAAACACGCACCCAACTCCATGAATCGGCTCTTTTACTTTCTCGCTTTGAGAATACAGTTGGAGATATTTAGGACCCATTTTCTGGAAAGACAAGACACCTCGGCTCTGCTGAGGCCCCGGCAAAAGGAGATGCCTAAGGAAAATTTGCTGATAATCTCTTTGTTATTCATGCCGGTACCCACCCGAGACAGCCATGATATGGAGCTCAAATTAGGAAAAATGATATTGGAATATCCCTAAGTATGATCACAGCTGGGTAGGCAACAGGTTGCTTCCTTTGTGTGCTTTTTTTCTTTTTTTGCAGAATTCATCTTACCCCAGATGCCAAAAGCCTAACAGTGGAATCAGACTATGCCTTAATAGGGAAGAAATCAGAGCTTTTTTAATCAACTCTGCCATTAGGTTTAACAAAAGCCACTTTCATCCCCTCCTGAAGACCTTGGCTGTAAGAGCTTGGAAATGCAAATTACATTTAGCCTCTTTGAAGTCACCCACCCATTGTGTGCATGGCTTAGAGCAAGCGGGCAGCCTGCAGCCGTGCTCCCCAGCGCCCTGTCACAGCGGCCAGGGCCAGCTAATGGGATTAGCCGGAAGAAGTGCGAGGATCGCCTTCCAGGACACCCCAAACATCTCCCGGCACTCCTCCGCTACCAGCTCCAGAGCACCGTCCCAGGCTTCACGCAGCGTTGTTTTCTAGTTCACAGGGAGAAGCTAGACACCATGAATTAACTGTGGTAATTTATGACTGTGAAGACAGCGGGGTGGGAAAGAGGGCTGGTAGAGATGGAAACCTCCTTCCACAGACATCTCACATCAGTTGAGAAAGCAACGGGAAGGGCTCCAGCCTTCATTGGATGATGGTCCCAAGATGTTTCCAAGTGCACTGAAAATTGGATTGCAAAAGTGCAACTTTTAAACTGCCAATTAAACTCTTCATTAACCACAGCGATGGTAGGCTGAGGTGTCTCAGATAATGGATAATATTGAGCCAAAAGATACGCCGAGATGTATACAGAGACACACAACCACATCCATGTGTTTTTGCATGGAGTCAGCTCTGGCGAAAATATTTTTACTCTGTTGGTTCTTGAAGAGAAGACAAACCAGCTGAAATCTGAGCCGAAAAACCACAATAGCTACTGCAGGCTCTGAAGGTCAATTCTCCATTTTCTAATCAATAGATTCCCCAATAGGGATAGGAAATATTGGTAAGCCCCTGGGGCAGGTTGCCCCGAGAAGCTGTGGCTGCCCCATCCCTGGAGGTGTTCAAGACCAGGTTGGACGGGGCTTGGAGCAACCTGGGCTGGTGGGAGGTGGCCCTGCCCAGGGCAGGGGGGTTGGAACTGGATGATCTTTAAGGTCCCTTCCAACCTAAACCATTCTATGATTCTATGACAATTTATTATTCATTTATTATTTATGATAATTTATTATGGCATTTTACTCAGGGACTATACCTAACAGCAACTGCTCTTGAAGACAATCAAGCATTGCAATTTAAGCACACAACTAGATAGGGAAGACAATACCAGGAGGAATGTGATTAACACATCAACAAAGCAAACTCACCTCCCTCTGAGGCTCACCTTTCAACTAAAGAAGTTTTAACTGCAATAGCTGCACGAAGCAAGGACTTCGAGAGAGCAGGGACACCAGTTTACCTGGATGCAAATGCCCCGAGGAGCAGGATTTTGGAGATAATCTCAGAAGGTGAAGATTAGAGTAAAGAGGAGAGCCTGGATCCCACCTCCTCTGCCCCTGGGGCTGCACGCCAGCCTTGAATTCACAGAGGGAAAACATGAGATTAGTAGCTCAAATGGAGCAGGCACTGCTTTGAATTGTTTTGGAAAGCAGCTCCATAATGGGGCAGAAGGATAAATGAAATAAAAGGAACAGGAGCATCAGAGTATGACAGAAGGAGCCCTGAGAGACAAGAGGACACCAAGACAAGAGACAAGAGACAAGAGGACAGCTCCCAGAGCTGCTCTGCCGGGGCATGGTGACAAGGAAGGGAAGTACAGGTCTGTGAGGGTCATCTATAGCTCCTGACAGCTATCAGGAGCTCAAAATAGCAGCTCCCATGATAGGAGTCCTGATCATAGGCTGGTAACACGTCGTTGTGGTGAAGTTATTTATTGGCACGTGCTTGTCCATGAACAAGTGGCCACATCTCACTCCCTGGCTCCGTTTCAGTATCGACCCTCGTCAGTGGTTCAGGGTCACACGAAATCCCCTCTTGCCTCTGTATCTCTTTGTGATGTCTTTGCAGCTCAGGACGGAAATTTTTACATGTAGTATCTAGTAGCCCTCCCTGGGCATCCCTTTGGTCCTTGACGGGCAACCAAAGCTGTGCCCAGCCACATCCAGGGCAGCCCTGGAGACAACGCTGCTGCCAATGCAGCTCCAGCTCGGCCAAATGGACAGTCCCTGAGCCATCGCTCCTCAAAATACAGCTTTTGGGGCGGGGGGCAGTTGCCAGCTCTCCATCTGAGACCATTTCCCGCTGAACAGATTGCTGCTGAGGCCAAACACCCTCTGCTCGCCAGACGTTTCATCCAAAACCAGAGCCGTAGCCTGACACGGAGCCCACAGCAGCACGCAGAGCTCCTACGCGGCTTGAACACATTCCCCACCTCCTGCTGCCAACTGGCAGCCGCTTCAGCGGCTGGCGTTCAAACACAACGATCGCTTTCTTGGGATCAAGGCTGAGATCGCCGACTCCTTTTCCACTGTTCACGTTTTGCATACCTCGCGTGCTTTTTGTAAGCAAATCACAGCATCACTGCTCAAACGTGTAGCTGCTTCACAGTCCTGATCTGACTCTACCCACAGCAAAAGGATGTGTCTCTTTGGCTTAGACAGGAGGTAAATTAGGCCTGATTCAGCAATTAATGTGTTACAATTTACAGACAAGCTTAAATCCTAATGAAATGGAGGTCAGTCTAAGCTGTAGGCATTGCTGATTGGGGATGGACTTAATCACTTGTGCAAATTCTGCGCTGAACTGGAGCGGTGAGCAGTCAGCACCACCACAGGTGAAAATGGTGGACACCAGCTTGCAGGAGCAACTTCAGCGATGATCACAGGGCAGCTCATCACAGCTCGGGATCTGGGTGCTGACCCCCCCCCCCGACCCCCGCTTCTTCCCCTGCCCGCACCCCGCAAAGCCCCAGCAACTGTTCAGTGAAGACGCCACAACAAAAAGGAAAGCGCTGGATTTAAATGACCGACAGATGATACAGCACTGTAGTGTTTTAGGATTATTTCTTTTCAGATTTGGTTTCCACTCTGTTTTCTGTTTGGATCTTTAAATATTTCGAGCCTTGATGTTTATCTTGGAGCTTGCCCATTGCTTTTAGATCCCGCTGCAGATTCCCCTGCAACAATACTTCTGCCTTCGTGTAATAATAGTACCACGGATTAAATTTACACTACGCTCAGGTGTCTTTAAGTATCTGATCGCACAAAGTTTACAGAAGACTAAGAGCTTTGAAGGGTGTCCACACCAATTCACTAACGTAATCTGACCTCACCTAGAGCCTCCATCAACCCGGGATGCACTGGATCTTCATGCAGCCCAAACTCGACCATCACTTTTCTTTCTACGGGATACAGAGGCTGCATAGAAAGATCAGCTGCAATAAGGTATTTCATGTCTCTCTGGGTACATCAGAATACGAGTAAGTGTCTGTATGAGTAAAAGGACCCTGTTCTTCACATAGAGTTTAAGATGGCAAAGGTCTCAACAAGGGTCTCCTAGATACAGCCGGAAGGAGAGACGAAGTCACAGCACACAAAAAGATTTACAAACAACTGACAAAGAATTCACTGTCACTGCTTGGGTTCATTTTCCCCTCTTTAATTTTCTTTTGTTTTGTGCTAGCAATATTTACATCTGTCAACCCTGGGTCACCAGCAGCTTTTCACATACTGAAATGGTAACAAAATAATAAACCAACCCTAAACCAGAGAATGGCCTGTGCAAGTTCATGCTTCTCCTCCTTCCCTTTGCTTCTCGCTCAGACCCTCCCAATGGCTCTCGGTGGTACCTCACTGCACAGCGAGATCCTGCTCTTCTGCCTGGGACGTCCTCTTTCACCCCATCTGACTTTCACACACTGAAGATGTAAACATGAAAGCAAAAGAGTGATCATGGCCCATGAGCAAAGGTCTTACGTTGAATGAAAAAGCACATTCAGAAAAGGCAGAGCGGTGTGAGACTGGAAGCCCATCCATCGCTGGGTCTGGCACCACTGCGGCACTGCCACGTCCCTGCGGTGTCGAAAAGCAGGGGTGCTTCACACGTGCGATGGAGGTGTTCCTCTCGGTAAAGGTCACCCCCTTACTGATGTCTACCACGTCCCACATGCCACAAACTCCCTGGTCCTTTTCTGGGCGAACGCAGGATCAGCACAAGGCAGGAGGACTGAGCTCCCAAGACAGCCACTCATTAACAGAAGCTCTCCGGGGGCTGTTTCTTATGGGAGATACAGTAATGTCTGAAAACATGAAAGGAAAGGAAGGGAGGACCAAAATCTCTGACTTTTCCCTGTGATGCCAGAGGAGGTAGTCGCACGGGCTGTATCAGGAGAGATGTCTATCTCATCTGCTCCCAGCGTGAAGGCTCCAGTGAATGGAAAGGTTGATTTGCCTCCCAGCGCAGCGCCTTTCTGTTGCAGCCTGACACCAGTGAGAATTTCTAATTGCCTCTGACTTGAAGCAGCAGCAGCTTTCTAGGCATCCCCAAGCAAACCAGGCATAGTAGCTTGCAGCCACCGAAAGGCAACAACAATCGGTTTGCATTTTGTTTCTTACTGTCTCACGCTAAACCTGGAGGGGCTGCACGGAATCCACCTCATCCAAACACATCTCTGCAGTCCGGTTTCTAAACACAAACCACTTCTGCAAAATTCTCTGTCAAAGTCCACTTCCCAACATACTGCCTTTTCTTTGCCAGTCTTTTTCTAAATTACCAGAAATTGCCCGAATCTAAACAACATTCCCAGCAGATGTCAACAACGGGTCCAGGAACTTAGTTTAGCAAAAGCTTTGTAACCAGGCTTTAACATGAGTTCACTTAAAAGTATTTCAAAAATTAATAGAAAAAATGAACCTTGTGAGATCATGTTGTATTTATTTTTACAAAATCCAATGTATTAAAATACATATTACAAAGATGGTGTAATTGTGTGGTCATTTCGACCACACCCCACACATTTCTTTCTTTTTTTTTTTCCTTCCTTTTTTTTTTTTTTTTGCTTTAAGAAGGATTTGCGTGAGTACCCAATGAGAAAGAACCATAAATACAAGACTAATTTTGATACCTTGAGTGAAAATGGGCAAAGGAGGGATGCAGGGCAAGGCGGGACAAAGTCCCAAATGCTGTGTGTGTCCCAAGACAAGAGGTAGGAGCGTCACTCTCCCTCCCGCTGCCTGTTCCAACACCAGTCTGCTACGATATATACTTATGCTTAGGTCTGTTAGTTAGTTGGTTAGATGGGATCATTGGATTGCCATTATTTTGGTAACCAAATCTCTAACTGACAGCAATGTAAATAAGCGGGTGTACACAGAGACAGTGAGGATTAATAAAAGCAGCAGGGGAAAGGCCATCGTAACATTCAGTGACACTGGAGGACGGTGGTGTAAAGCCCACAGGGGATTACGGTGTGTGTGCAAAGCCAGACTGATTTATGAACATTTTACCGACTTGAAGAGCCAAAGCAAAGAAATGCTATATTATCTCCGACGAGATCTACCAAGTGGAGATGGAGTAGCTTCGGCTCTGTGTGAAGACTGTCCAGACATTTTTTTCACTTACAAAGAGAAAGGCATTTTGTCTTGCTTAAAAAAACCCATGTTCTACCATAGCACTACACTACTCAGAGCTGTTTATCGAAATAATTTATATCCAACAGCAGAGTACTGATGGGAAGCCAACGTTGCCAACTTGAGACAACCCAGTGCTTTATGCGCTTCTCTTCCCAGAAAATACGCGGCTCACTGCAGCGGGACAACAGAAGTGCGAGCAGATGGCTCTGCTCCTGTCACCCCATCATGGGCAAGTCCCCTGGGACAGCTGGGACCCGCACGGGCAAGTCCCCTGGCACAGCCAGGATCCGCATGGCGCCTGGGGAGACTCCTCCGTCCTCTCAAGAGCGGCACCAAAAGCGTCATACGCCTACAAATCTGCAACCTAAAATTGGGGTTATGGAGGGTGTTCTTTTAGAGGGGTTGGGTTCATAATGAATGCCGATAGGTGACAGCACGGAGGGAAGACTTATGCTCTAGAAAACTTGGCAGTTAATTAAAAGGGGTATCAATAAATTATTTTTATTATTACATATATTCAATACACCCTCTCTACATGCATTAATGCTGTATAAATTATTTGTACATTGTTAAAGAAATTGTATTTTGTTCTGTACTCGTGTTCCAGCGTCACACAGAATAAAATGAAAGGAGTTTTTACTTGGCAGATATCCCTTAAAGCAAACAGACGAATAATATTCTGTCATACTTTCCAAAGAGCAAAACCCAGTTGCTGGTGCCTCGCTTTGAAAATGGGACCATACTGGCTCTGTTTCATAACAGTGTTTCAGAAATGTGAGGGCTGCATTTTACTTTGCAAAAAGAAGAGAATTGCCCAGACTTGCACGTCACTCTGTAATTTACGGAAAAGTTCTGTGTAATATAAGCTATTGCTGCTTTGACACCCCTTTTAAGTCGCAGGGCAGCGAGGGTTTAAATGGTTCACTAGAAAAGCATAGGCATAAAATAAAAAATTAATAATGCTGTCCTTTGACACCATTAAAATTACAGAGTCCCACAGCACCACTGATACACCTGGTTCCTAAGAATAATAAAATTCAATAAGCAAATAATGATCTGCCTAAGTAACTACTTACTTAGTTGTTAGCTCCCATGGCAGACTGCTCGCTGCTTTAACATGATGATCCAGAGACGGGTACAGCATCCAAAATGAATGCGAGTTTGGGATGCTGGCTTGGCCGTGGGATGGCACCGCGTGGCCCGGGCCAGCGCTGAGGCCACAGTATGGCCATTCACCACTAAAACTGGGACAGGCAAAATTCCCTGACGCCCTCTCCCCCACCAAAAAAAAATGATCTTACAACTACCCAAACAGATCGGCGGGAGCGTTTCTCAGGGCTGCATCTCGTTGCCCTCCCTTCCCCCAGTCGGTTCTCGTTAGAGGGTTTCGGTGCTGAAAGGAGGCAGGTTTGTGCAGAGACATAAACATCACTGGTGAGAGCTGACATGTGTTTTCTACTAACCTCATCTGGGCAGCGCGGCAGCATCCACAGTTTTGGAAGCTTAATAAAATACATCTCTCATGCAATTAATCCCTTGGCAAGGACGCACCGAAGCAATTACTGCGTGTTTTTCTTTGTCGTCGTAAGAAAGTTTTACAGCGTCTCTATCAAAATGACTCATTTCGGGGAAGCAAAAGCCACCAATAACGGTGGCCATGAATTTGATCTAAATATTGACCAAAAATAAATGAATTAGCTGGGATGTTAGCCTCCGAGATTCACTCTTTTTCTCCTCTTAAACACTTTATAACAATCCCTTTCCATACCAAAACTCCTCCTGCGCAGTCGATGGGCATCCCTGCAAGCCAGGGTGCGAGCCGGCCGCGCTTGCTCGGCAGCTGCAGCTGGTTAGGAAACGACCCTGGTAACAGCGTTTGGATCTTTCCTGGCAGATTTCTTACATCATTATTCAAGATGAACTGCAAATCATATGCTCGTAGTTATGGAAATGGCAGGAAACTTCTTGCACTTATGTTTTTTGTTTGACAAAGCTATTTTAAGGTTACGTTTGGAAGGTCGGTTTGTCCAAGTTTCGAGATGCAGAGGAAAAAAAAAAAGTAAAATGTTTCTGAAGAGCAGTCAAGCAGGATAAGATTACAAGTGCTAAACGTGGCCTCTTCTATCAAATCTGTACCGCACGGAAAAACACACTCCCTCCTCCTGGATTCCCTCACGGAGCCACAATGATCTCACACACACGTTCCTTATCCACCTCTCATCAGGCATTAACCTTTAGATAAGGAGTTTTTGATGGAACGATCATCAGCTTCACCCCATAAAAAAAAGGCCGCTCTCCCCGGAGTGATACCAGCCTCCCCCTCCACTCCGCCGGGGCTCTGGCCATTGGTTTGACGACCCTCAGGAATGGATGGACAGGACCAGACCGTTCCACATCCATCTCCTACACGGCGTGACAGCAACCCTCGGGCTCTGCGCCGGGAGGCTGGACACAAAATAAGACAGGCAACGGGAAGAGACTTTCTCTGCTTAAGTGCCTCGGCTCCATCCCTCAGATTTTTGCCCAAATCCTTAATAACTGAGACCCTTTTGAACACACATTTTATGAGGAACTTCAAAGCGTCCTACAGCCCAACTGCTGCATCTCCATCAGCCCTCCATACCCAACCATCGGGGCTTGGGGCAGCTCTATTTGTACAAGTGGTACCACACCACCAGATCCGATGGAGCTCCTTCATCAAACATCTCATTGTTTTCATATGCACGAAAAGTATTTAAGTGACCTATTTGACCAGGAAGCTGATATTCCCCAGGGACTGTTCTCCATCATTGCCATATGGGAGAGTTACTACAGGTTTGCACCACTTTTCCGCATAGAAACGGGAGAATAACACACCCTTCTGCCTCTCGGGGTCTGCCAGGAGGATATACATAGGTCTTATCACAAAGGACATACTTAGATTGCATACAGCCTCTAGTCAGGTAAAAATCCCCAATACTAAGGAATTTATTCATTATTTAGTTACATGAAGTTACGCAGGTTGCTCGGATTTCACTGACCAATAAAACAAATTGCAGATTACATTGTGCATCTCCCCCGCAAATTTGATTCCCCCCACCCGATAATATATAGAAGAGTGCACCTCTGCGATATATTAAAAAAAGAAACTTTACATATAAAAGAAACACAGTCAAGGTTGAGTCATCTTTCAAATGGCTTGATCTGGACATTAAGGGCTTTATTCCCGAATATTTTACTGCCTCTTTACACGCATAATGACGCCTCAGAGCAAGTGCTCATGCAAGTGATACCACATGAGAAGGTCTCTTTACACTAAACGTGGCTTTAGTGCATGTGGAGCTGGGTCCTCTGAGTAGCACTGGTTTGAGAAAACAGCAGGGACAAGGCTACTTTGAACCCCTGTGATTAGAAGAGGATGAGAATAATAAAAAGGTTTTAAGTAACACTTTTCCGTTTGCTTTACATTAAATCTCTTTTGTCAGATGTCCTTTTTTTAAGGAAAAATTAACATTTGAAATTTTCCAGTTAGCGTTGCTAATGATTCCCGTCTCTCCCAGAACTGCTTATTAATTGCTGATGACTGAAACTGCTCAAGTGTTCAGGAAAAGAGATTTTCCTCGCTACTGTATGATACACACCTACTGTTGCAACAGGAGAATCAGGGCTTCTGCAATACTTAGGAAACAACACGCATTCATAAATGAGAACATCAGAAATGAAAACATTTAATCTAAAGGAAAAGACAATTTTTTACAGTGTTAACACAGACTATTTAAATAACATGGGAAAGTAACTTCATTTTCAAACTGTTTTTCCATCCTATGCTTTTTTTTTTTTATTATTTCTCTCCTGTGGAAGGACATCCAAACTCCCTATTCTCCAGCAACGTGTCTTAAAGACCTGGTTTATTCTCTGATAAAACTACTGAGAATTGTTCTTTGCCTGGGAGGGACTTCTTACAGAAGGCAATATCCCGCTCCTTTCTGGGCCTCAGGACACTGCAAATACAGCTTTGAACTATTCCTAACTGACAGAAAAACTTTGGAGCACTACAAAATGAATTTCAGAACTTCTGCAGCCCATTTTATCTCTCACTCACTCTCGCCTGCTTTACCTTATTTTCTGAAGTCACAGCTTTATTTCTGCTCCTCCCTCCCTACTCCTTCCTTCTAACATTTAATTTGTCTTATGTGACTCAAATAGGTCTTTCTTCTGGTGACCTAATATTTTAACCTTAAGCATGATGGAAAACAGACTTCACAAATCTGACACTTGAATTAAAAGTGAAACACATGCCTCGGCCCAAGTTAATTAAAAATAATACATATAATGTTAGCATGTTTAAACTATTATCTGACCAAAAATTTGCACCCATCAATAACTACTATAGTCCACAATTGCTACAAAAAATAACAGTAACCACCGTAAGCTCAAATTTACTGCAAAAATCAGTTAAGTTACTTCTCCTTTTATTGAACACAGGGGCATGGGTACGGATTTCAGCACATCAGTACCCGAACGTGAGCCCTGTAGCTGCCCCCAATATTAAGTCAGATATCAATAATTAATTGTCGATAACTGATTTTATAGGCATGGAGCCTTGTTCCTCTCCACGTGGCAAGTCTTGCCCTCATGGGAGAGGGGAGAGGCCAAGCACTGCAATTTCCAGACACGGGATGGAGAGCAATTACATGGAAAAAGATGATTTGAAATTCCCGACTCCTTTAAAAAATCTAGCAGAAAACATATTTTTCCAAATGGCCTTCCTAGGAATTATGTCAAGCGTTTTTCTCGGCTGATGAGCAGCCCGGGGGTTGCTGGGTTTATGAGCATCATACTCGTACTTTGGCTGGGGGCAGCCGGTAAGTCCAAAACCGTTTTAAGCAGTTAGTCTTATTGAAATAGTTGGTCAAGTTTAACAACTGTGAAAACATTCAAAGTTCACATAACTCGCAGGTCTATCATAAATTCTGCTCCTGACAGACACATAAATAGCGGCTCCTCAGCTGGGAATAGCCAGTCTGCTTTAAAGGGTATCATGAGTTATATTAAACGGAGAATGCCTTGTGAAAAAGATTGCTTTCGAGATAAGAAACTCATTCTTAAGACAACAAACACGAGTGAAAATATGCTTCAGTGAAAATTAAGATCTGTCCACCCATTCCCTAATGGTAATCGGATAAGGCACGGAGAACTTGTTTGTTTTCTTTAAAAGCATTTTTCCTCTCTACGTAGGCTGCACAGACCAGCATGAAGCAACCACACTTCAGTAACCCTCTTGGGACCAAAATATTCGTATTTTGATTAGCCTTGAGAAGGATGCCCAGCCCTAAATTCTGAAAATCCTGATTTGAAGGAAGAACTGTGTAAAACCAGCAGCTTTCTCCTCAGAAATAGGCCAAATCCCTTCTAGAACATTTGTTCCCACAAAAAAAAAGGCAGGCACTGCCTTTTCCTCCTGCTACCCGAAAAGAGTGAATACGTTGCTACACGCCGTCCTGCCTGTTTTCTGGCAGCAGCATTGAAAGGATTATTAAGTAAATTCTGACCTCTGTTGGGTTTTTTATTTTCTTATTGCGGTAAATAAAGGTGGAAACATCTAATTTCGCAAGGCCAACCAGTTCAAAAGCTTAAAGCCTTTGAATAACTCAAAGAAAAGCCCAGCTTGCCTGCAGTAAGCTGTAAGATAATGCCACTTTGCAGCTCATTTACAGCCAATAATTGGTACTCAAGGTGAAAAACCCACTTGCCTCCCCCCATAACCAACACCATGTTTTTTATGATTCAAATGGTGGAAGAAGGAATCATAGAATCATAGAATGGTTTAGGTTGGAAGGGACCTTGAAGATCATCCAGTTCCAACCCCCCTGCCATGGGCAAGGACACCTCCCACCAGCCCAGGTTGCCCAAGGCCACCTCCAGCCTGGCCTTGAACACCTCCAGGGATGGGGCCTCAACAACCTCTCTGGGCAACCTGCCCCAGTGCCTCACCACCCTCACAGGGAAAAATTTCTTCCTAATGTTTAATCTAAACCTGCCCTCCTCCAGTTTGAAGCCATTCCCCCTCATCCTATTGCTACATGCCCCAGTAAAAAGTCCCTCCCCAGCTCTCCTGTAGGCCCTTTAGGAACTGGAAGGCCGCAATAGGACCTCCCTGGAGCCTTCTCTTCTCCAGGCTGAACACCCCCAACTCTCAGCCTCTCCTCATAGCCGAGGCTCGGATCATCCTCATGGCTCTTCTCTGGAAAAGGTACATATTTCTCTGGACTTGTCCAAGTTTGCAGGATATGCCATTTATTGATATTTACCAACAAATAAAACTCTCCCAATTGCTTTATTCAGTTTTATTTTATTATTCCAGTGTGTCAGCAATTGAGAATAGTAATTTGATCAAATTTTGCATTAGAAGCAATGATGCTAACCTGCCGCTATGAATGGATCACAAATTTCTAAGGCATCTTACACATAATTACTTGGGTACTTTGATGCAAACTATATTCAGGGTACTCATAACATCGGCTGTACCATTGCTCAGTAAGAAAGCGTGGCTGTGTCTCAGCACGGCGTGGTGGGCCAAGCTGCACGACACCAAAATTGCAGCTGTGATTCTGAAATTAATTGGTATTGATAAGGGGTATTGATAAGGTTATATGCATGTTATGTCTATATTAAGGCATTCCCTCACCGGAAAAATATTAGTTAAGATAATTAAACTGTGTCTACAACATTGTTTTAATAAAGTCTGTTCTGGCATACTTTTGCAGTTGTACTTTATCAAATCTAAAAGCTGTTTTTTATCTTCGAGTAGGTGAAATGCTGGTTCGTACCAATACTAACTCTTATCGTAGTCTGGTAATATAAGACATGTATTTTACAACTGCATAAAAAATTAAATAAGGATTAAGCCAAACAGCATTTAAAAAGGCATGCACACATACCATCCATGCAGCAAAGCAATATACGCACAGTGTGTGTGAGACAGAAATCAAAGGCAACACTGTTATTTATATACCCTTGCTCCTTTTATCCTGCCGAGGAACTTTATTTTGGCATGACCACGATTGCCTATTTTGTCTCACAAAAATGCCTTATATGCCAAGGATGGAGTAACATTCCTGGGTTATTCGCACTGAGGAAAACTACGGAGCAGCTCTGCAGAAACCCATGGAGTTCCTCTGGGTTTATCCCCGTACAGCTGAGATCAGACTCGGAAACAGTCGCAGCTCCTAATGCCAACTATTGCCCCAAACACGGCTCCCAACGCAACGCAAACATCTCCAGATCATTCCTTCACATTTGTCACTGCTAAAATAATATTTTCTCTCATTATCTTTTGTTCCTTTCAAATCTGCAAAAGACAGTACACTCACGGAAGGTCAAATCCTCATCTGCTACTTGTGCTTGGGCTAATTTGCATCCGTTGAGGAGGAAAAACTGACACCACCAAATTTTAAATACCTGCTAAAAAATTACCATGAGAAACAGAAGTCAGACCAGGAGATTTCTGAACCTTGCATAGCTGCAAACAGTACAGAAGAGGCTTTCACTCTGCTTTTCAGTCCAAGATTAAGAGATTCTGCTGCAATTCATATTTGTTTCTCGCAAGATGGAAACGGTGGAACTGTCAACAGCAATGCAGAGGAAATGCATTTATTTACTTATCAGATAAATACAACAAAATTGTTTCTGTTGCAAAAGTAACTAATGAAGACATTAGGCAGCATCTACTAAAACCAGATCGTTTAAACATAGGTGGGTGAAGGCAGTTTGCATCCAAGAATTGTAAAAGACAACATTCCCATGTTCTCTTCATGGCTGTTGACTTACCCGACCACCTGGCAGCCTTTACGCGGTGGAAAGACACAAGCGACTCCAAATCCGCTGGCCTTGCGCTGTCCAAGACAAAACAGTGCAACGGCCGAAACGAAGTCCAAACAACCCAGGATTTGAGGCGGTAACAGAGCTGGCAGGCAATTCCCGGGAGCTTATGGAAAAGAGACCTCTCAGACACGCTTTGGCGAAGTCAGGAATTGGGTTGTAAAGATAACAATGTTTGTATATTTAGAATCTTATAAAGGCATTTGACTTCACACAGCACAAGCATGGTCAGAAGTTAAAGACAGATAAAATCAACATGACACTTCTTTCTTTTTTTTTTTTTTTTTTCCAGGGATGTGCCCTAGTTCATTCAAAACCACCAGATTTGGAACGTAACATACCCAAGAGAAGTCCTAGAGCCTGTGTAGTCCCCGGCATGGCTAGATGGACGACTGCAACGGTCTCGTCTCACCTCTAAAACCTCCAAATCTCTAAACTAGCTGTGAACCTTGAAAGGGGATCAGCTTGCTAAGTGTTCTTGGCCCTAATTGCCGGGCAGAACTGTGGCAAAAGAATGTGCCCATTCATCTTGAGCAAAATCAGGAGTGAGAGAAAATTTATTTATTTAAAGTAAATTTACTGACACGAGAAATTTGCCTGGAAAACTATGGCAGGGTAACATTTGCAATTAATTTTTGCTTAACACGGATCTTTGTTGGCTCAGGCATCAATAATAGCATCTAACTAATAACAGGTCAGATGATAACTGCCTTCCTTCCACACCGAGGTAACCACACATATTTTCCTGTTAACAAGATCAATAAACTTGACACATTCTGAAATCGATGATTAACTCCTTTTACAGTATTTGAAGCCGCCCAGAGTTATTGCTTTGAACGGCCAAAGCTAGAGCGTCACGCGTGTTTTCGATTACCGGGATAAATAATGTAACACCTTATAATCTTCTTCCTCGCACTTAATGATTTTGTGAGGCAGTAACACAAATTGTGATTAGTAGGTAACTGCATACAGGTGGGCTGCGCAATGATGTTATCTTTATAGGAAAGACTCATTTTGAAGGTTTTACACCGTATTGCAGCAGCGAAAGCACCGTGGCTCAATACAGATTTATTCCCATTTTTAATGTTTTTACTAGACTGAATAAACACTTGCCCCAAGACTGAAACCACTGGTTCTTCTAAAGGCTGCGGAAGCCCAGGGTAAACTCTTGAGTTGAGCTCGGCGTGATTGACACGTCCTCACAACAAGGAGCCGCACTGTTAGTTCGGGTGAGGATTGTTCCCTCCAGCTTCACCTGAGCTTTCACAGCCCCTTAGTCGCAGGGCTCCTGCTCACCACGCTCCTGCCGTTGGCCGATTACAGTGTGGCTGCCAATGGCATTGGGTGGCCCTTTTAAATTGCTGATTTTCAGGTGGTCTTCACAAGAGAGACCCATTTGAGCGTGGGGATGGCTGAAGCCTGGCTGTCCTCATCCTCCCCCAGGAGTGGAGGAGATTGCTCCCGCAGGCACCCCAGGCCAAGTCTTACGAGGAGCGGCTGAGGGAACTGGGGTTGTTCAGCCTGGAGAAAAGGAGGCTGAAGGGAGACCTTCTCACTCCCTACAACGACCTGAAGGGAGGGTGCAGCGAGGGAGGTTGGTCTCTTCTCCCAAGTAACAGGTGACAGGACAAGAGGAAACGGCCTCAAGTTGTGCCCAGGGAGGTTTGGATTGGATATTAGGAAAAATTTCTTCAGCGAAAGGGTTGTCAAGCATAGGAATAGGTTGCCCAGGGAAAGGGTTGAGTTACCATCCCTGGAGGTAGATGTGGTGCTGATGGTAGATGGTTTAGTGGTGGTTTTGGCAGTGTTAGGTTGATAGTTGGACTTGATGGTCTTAAAAGTCCCTTCTAACCTAGACGATTCTATTACTCTGTTCAAGGTGGAAGAAGAAACACCTCATAATCACTGAACCAGTTATGAAATCAGAAGATCGGAAAAAATGGGGGTGGTTAAGGAAGGAAAATTTGCAGCTGCCTGGGCAGTGATTTCAAGGGACAAGCAGCAACCCAGCACACGGCTCCGGGTCCCAGTCCTGGGATGTCTCATTAGGGAAAAAGCAAAGGCTCGGTGCCGAGTCCATCTGAAGGGGGAGGAGAAGCATAAAGTGCCCAAGGGAAGAAGGGGAGCAGGACGAAGGGGGCTACATATGGACAGAGAGGACTTTCCATGTGGGTGAAAAAGGGCCGAGGACAGAAAACAAATCCATCAGGCACAGGCCACAGACGCTGCCTCTCCCCTTCCACTACCCACGCTTTGTGTGCAATACTGTAATTATTATTATGACTATTTTTTATTCTCTTGAATAATTGCTACCACGAGCCATCAGAGCTTTCACTACCCTAATGTTTCAAATGTTTCATCTTAATTCCTTTTTCACTGGCGGCGAGGTTGGCAGCTAGCAGATAAAACAAAAACCTGCTTGAAGTTTTGCCCAGAGTTGAGCCACGGCATGCCATTACGATCTGACAAACCTCCGACAGAGCCCTCATTGCTCCTCCTTTTCTCGGTTCCCCATCAACACAAACCGAAGATAGCGGAAAAGGATTTGTTCAAGGAATATCAACAACAGCTGGGCACTAAAGAAGAACGAAATGAGAACGAGATTGAGATTTGCCCACTGAGATTTTACTACCTGGTTATGCAGGATATTTTATTACAACCACAGAAACGTTATAGGCCTTTAAATAGGATTTCCCTTATAATTAAAGGCCTTACGGCGTAGGGGAATCTCACTGTGCCTTGGAAACTACCTCAGACATTAACTGGTTTCTGAAATGTTTGACTGTTTCCTTATTTCACCCCCTACACCTGAGCAACTCCCGTGGCTGTGCAAGTGGCCAGCAACCCAGGAAATTGCTGTAAGGACACTCAGCCACCAGAAGTCGTGGGTTTTTGAGTAAAACAAGACCATACAACACTTTTAAACATGTTTGCTGCATGTGACAGGAGTTCCATTTTCTCTTTCAGAATATCGTAATAAAGATGACTGACTCACAATTTCATCTGTGAGTTTTCTTAGTTACATTTAACTCATTCCGTGACAGCTAGAAATCATTTTAAACCGTAAGTACATGGCACAGGTCGTACAATTATTTCCCTCTTTTCCTCCTACACCAAAAGCCCTTCACACCCGCCTTCCCAGCAATACCACCTGTACACACTGGGCAATAGTGCTAGGGACGCACGACCAGACAAGAGAAACTCAAGTAATGTATTTTTCGGCAATCCCACCACTGGCTGGTGGGGAGGGAAATCAAGGAGGAGGGTTTCCAGTCTTTTAGCTTTTTGTTGTGGTGTTTTGTTTTGTTTTGTTTTTTAATTGCTTAAGATAGACTAGCAACCCCCCAAAATATAATAGAAAGCTCCAAAAGCCTGGGACTGGGAGGGAGGAGGCTTGGGCACTTGGGCTACATCGTAAAATATGCCCCTCCTCCCCAAAACAACAGCACCCATCTCTATTTTAGCAACTCTTAGATGAAGAGCCATTGAAGAAGGTCCTGTGTTGTAAATCTATGCACATGAAAAAACAGACCAATAATCTCTGCCAGAAGCTTTAAGATACTGTGTTGTCCGAGCCTAACACAAATCAGGTCTAATCCCACGCGAATCAGAGACACTCTAAAATACAATTTTTTTATTTGCCCTCTTTCAGGACAAGACATACATTCAGGGCAAGTCCTTTCCAAAATAAAGTAGCACAAAGACAGGCTCTGTTTAGCCAGTACTGTAACCTGACCCGGTCCAGGAAGGGTGAAATTAATTGTAATATTGTCAGATCTTGCCTCACAGCCTTCGGGCTCAAAGAAATCCTTGTAAGTCACTTAAATTGCCCTTATGATTAGAGCTAAATGAGAAAATTTTTTTTTTGATGAAAATTGTCTCAGAGAGAAAACATCATCTTCTGAAAACTGGAATGTTTTACAGAAACACAGTGGTTTGGACAAAATTGCTGCTGCAATCTTTTAGCAGCTCCAGAAGGAGTTTTTGGCTTGGCCTCAAAATAGCTGTTATCTGGAATGACCACATGAAATACGGGAAAACCAGGTTCTACCTCTGCTCTAAGGCAGAGCCAGCGTCTTCCTCCTCTCAAGTGAGTACATACTGGGCTAGAGGCTATGCAACATTTATTTTCTGAGAAAAATGCCTAATGGTCTCAGCTTCATTTCATCGCGGAATAAAACCAAATACTACAGGCTCAGTATTTTTAATCAAATCCAATACTTTTTTCCAAATAGTCTTAGCTGCAGCCTTAATGTGGAGCTTAGTAGCACGGGTCCTCTGTCCTGGGGTGGATTGAACTCCTACCCAGACAACTTCTGCCAGGGAGCTCAGTGGGAAAAAGGCCTCTGTGTGACATTAAGGATATATAGCATTAATAGGAACAATACTTGGCAGCTCTGACTATTTGGTTGAACTCACAAGACTCAGTTTATTATCAGACGTAGTCAGACACAGATTGCCAACTGTGAATAATCTTTTTTTTTTCTTCAGCAGTTAAAAGAATATCTCCATAAACACAATGCCCTGAAGGCTGCAGGAGACGATCAGGGTAAGTCATGAAACTTTTCAGCCTTTCCTGATTTTATTTTTTTTCCTTTCTGTTGCCAAACAGAAGAAACTTCAAAATTATCCTCACTTTGCTCCTTTTTAAATAAATCGGGAAAATACGCACACAGTCTGTAACTGAGGGTCAAATTACATAATTACAGCATTTCTTTAAGTGTTTGTAAAAACACTGACAATTGAGACAACCAATTAGAGAAAGGAAAACCTATCCTCTGTCGCACTTTATGTCTCAGCTTCCCCCAAGTTCCTGCGAGGGATTTGAAATGTCCCCTGATGCACAGTGTTAAAAAATGACAATAAGGTATCTGAGCCTAGTTTATAAGGACAGCATAAATTCACCCTTCAGTGTTACCCTCAGCCTTTATCAAACACGGTCAAACAAGCAACAGGACTAACGCAGCAAGGCCACACGAGCATGCTAAAAAGCAGCTAAATATAAAAAGGCATAAGACCGGATCCAGTATTTCCAAAATGCTGAAAGCTGAGCAGTCCCTAAGCCAATAAAAGCCATTTCACGTTTTCATCTTCGCTTCCACTGCGGGTTGTAATACACGCACCCCCACACTGCCTGCCTCCTCCGGACCGCTGCGGGCACCTCGAGAAACTCTGTCACCATATAAAACGCACCCTACGGATTCTTTCTTTTTTCCCTTCTGTTTGGATGCGCAGGGGGAATTGGCACAAGAACTGTGTTCCCACTCCTCGAGGAAGGCCACCGCGCAGAGCTGAGAACTGATTTTGCCAAGCAGCGAAACGGCGGTGCTCGTGTGCCCGTGTGCCCGTCCTTCGGGACCAGCGGGCAGCGGCGGCGCGCAGCCGGCTGGGGCAGGATGCTGCACCACGTCGCCTGCGTAGACTCGGGCTTGGAAAGGACATGATGAGCAGGCAATGGGGCCGCTCATAAGCAGGCAAGTTGGGTTCATGACGAGGGGAACAAAATGCTGGGGTCAAGGTTTCAGCTCCCCCACTCTCCCGGGGTCTTGCGACAACTCCTGTGTGCAACATCAGGGGTTACTGACTGCGCAAGTGGGTCGTGTTAAAGCCCCGTAGAAATAAAAGTACAAACACTCTTCAAATACTGGCTGTAGCATTCCACAAAGGCCATTTCTATACCAAACATTTATTTGCATATGTAGTTGCTATGGGTGATCCTGTGCAGAATGAAAACAAACCCAGTCCTTAACAGCACACTGTCTTTTCCCTTGTATTACAAAAATGCGTTAGGGAACTCTGGCTCCCGATGTCCAAGTCATAACGTACTTTACTCATTTCTCCCTCCCCACTTAAAAAAATATTGACATCAGTGTAATTAATTTGTTTTCAGATAACACGACTACGTCTCCATATTGTGTCATACCTTTCCTTTGTGCCGCACGAAGACAGAAGGGCTTTCTGTTTGCACTGCAGGCAGATAAGAGTGGAACACTTCAGCTAAAACTTGTAAAAATATTTATCAGATACCCTTTCAAAAGTGAAAAGCACTTTCTAAGGTCAATCTTTCTCCAAACTACAGGCCAGCTTCTCTTCTGTAGACTTACCACAGCAGAACAAAATACAATTTATCCCACTTCATTAGTAAGAGCTGGGGTAGGAGCTCTGTGGCAAAGAACTCGGATTTTTGCAGCATTGCTCACATGAAAACCAGTGGACGACGCATGGCCGCAGCAGACAAGAACAATAAGCCAGTGGCTCAGGATTTGGCCTGCTCCTCCAGAGACAGAGCTCCATTCTCTGTTCCATCACAGGCTACACACGCAATAGCTTGGGCACGTCCCCGCAGGGCATCAAACCCAGAAAAAGTGACCAGTGTCACTTTAGCTGCATCTGAAGTAGCACAAACGGCTGCAGTTAAGGCAACCAAAACACACCTTTAATCTTACTCTGGCTCAATTTCCCGTATGTGGTCTGGGAGATGAGAGGAGGTAAAGAGGCAAAGGATCCTGGGATTCTCAGATAATGTGTATATTTAGCTACGTAAGTACCCTGAGGTTGATAAAACCCACTAGAATACTGTCTGTAGCCAATTTGTTTAATACAAGACGCAAATATAGCTTCCTAAATTCTAAACTACATTTACCCAAAGGTTTTCAGTTATTTTTGCTCGCTCAGGGAAGCCCAAGAGCATGGCCCCTCCTAAACCCTGCACCCTGGTGCCTCCGCAGTCACCTTACTGCCCGCGACAACAGGAATGTCGCAAAGAAAATCACAGCAGAATAATCAGAACAAGGGAAAAGGTGAGACAGTGGCACAGCAGATAAGTGTGCACCAGATCAAAGACCCAGTGAAGAGGGCAAGTCCAGCTCTGCCGGGAAACATTTCATTTCCACGACTGGCAGGCTCGCAGCAGATAATCTGACTCTCAGACCCTGGCAAAAATAAGGGAGTATTATTTTCACTCAAATGAAGTAATGAAACAGAACGTAACATGGTTTCTGTCAGCATCAGCCACTCAGACTTCATCTTTGTACCGCGTGATTTTTTTGCACAAATGTATTTATATTGGCCTCCACATAGAATATCCCACTTCAAGTTTGCGTCTCAGATCCTACATGCCGTACGTACAAGCTGTGGCACCAACACGCAGAGGGGCTATAAAAGATCCCACCCCAAAACTCGTGGGACACGCATTCAGTCCTCATTCCAAATTTCCACTGAGGTAGTTTCTGTGACAGCCACAAAACATGTTACAGGACTGGAAATCAATACTCCTCCTTCACCAAGGGGGTCCGTGGTGGTGCAGGAGCGCCAGGGGCAGGCAGTGGGAACCAGCGGGGAGGTCAGTCTCAGGATGCTGCTGGAGTGGCTCTCTGGAGAACCTACTCTTGCCTCTTTATCAGCATCTGTTCTTCTATAAAATTTAGCTTCTACGGCCAAAAGGGGAAAGTCTCTCTGTTACTCTGTGAAATCCACAATCAGATACGCAGTTGGCTGAGTCTCACCTGGATGCTGGCCAGTGGTTACGCGTTTTCTCGTTGAAGGAACCGTGCCGACATCCAGCCACACAGAGCCACTGTATAAAAGATCTGTTTCACTAAAAAACCCAGATGTGTTTAACCAAAAAAAAAAAAAAATCTTAATCACTGAAAAAGAGGATGGGAGAATCCTGTGGGGTTTGTGGTTTCACAAGCCTTGCAAGCTATTTCTGGGAATCACAAACCCCATTTGATTTTATGAATCAAATGCCCCTTAAAATTACAGCCCTCTCCTCTCCTCTTTTCCTCCTCTCCTCTCCTCATTCCCAGTGGTTAAATAAAGAACAAAACAATACCATATTTAGGTTATATACAGAGAGAAGGCTCCG
>NW_009648149.1:2943129-2954767 GCF_000708025.1 Charadrius vociferus
TGTTGAAGAGCGGCACTGACACAAGGACTGTATACACTCTACCCAGGAGGTGCCAGTCCGTGGTATACACGTCCCAGCTGATTTACATTCACGCCATTGTCTCTCTGCTGCACAGGAACCACTGCACATCCAAGAGAAGTAACATTGATGAGCTCGGCATTTTTCTCCTTTAAAACCTAAAACACCACGTCCTGCAAGCACACAGAATACTTCCAAGAGGTGCCACGCTGTTCTTCCAATGTTTCCACCGTAATAAAGTCAAAAGTCTGTGTTGTTGAGCGAAATATTTCATCTGCAGGTTAAGCCTTTTTGAAACATGCTTACAACACAATAAATTGGTTTTGTACAGCTCCGACACAGAATATACAGAGCATTTTCCTGAACTCTTCCCACTGGACTACACTCCAGCAGGGTTTATCTAGCTCACTTTCAGCCTGGACCATGTAAAATGGTATTTTTGTTTTCTTTCCCACTATGGCTCTTGTGGCAGTTCTTGAACAGAGAGCAAGTATGCTCCACCTCCTCTAATTTCAGTGACTTCTGCCTAGGATTTCTCCTGGAGTGGGTGAAGTTCAGGGTAAGCACAGGGTCATCGCTCCAGGTAGCGGAAACAATACAGAATGAGAAAAAAAGGACAATAATAATGGAAAAGATTGGGCACACAATCATTTTCCAGGTCAAACTATCTCTATTGTTATACTAAATTCTCTCATCTCCCGGAATCTGCTGTGCTCTGACCTCAGCCCCTTCTGATTTTAATCTCTGTAGCAACTGGAGAGACCTGAGATTAAGATACACACTTCTACACCTTTAAAGGACCAAACCTTGCCATGGATGATGGAGAAAAAGTGAGTTTCAAAGTGATGTGAAGCATGGGTACTTCAAAAATAATGTGAAAGCTACGATCTTTCAGGAAATTTTTAAAAGTGATGGCTACAGCCACGAATATATATGTTTGTACAACATATGCACACACACAAGTACACACTGCCGGAAAAAAGTTAGCTAGCAAAACGCTCCCTTTGCTCTTCCTCAAATTAGTCAATTAATTCAATTTGAGATTGCATTCATAAATTCCATGGAAAAAAAGAGGAGGCTGAATTAGCTGATGGTGGCCTTTTACACCAAGAGCCAGCAGGCCCTGACTTATCTGCCAGAAGAGGTCCCCCCCCAGACTCCTGCCTGCTGTGGAGGTGCCCTTGACACCATCCACTTTACAGAAACTATTCCAGTAGTCCGAGAGCCGGAGCCGGCGCGGCCGCCCAGTTCCTGGGCACACATCCGGACTGCGGGACAGAGGCGTTGGCACTCTCCCCACAGCTCACCCAGCTGCTTGTAGCTGGCGCTGTATCTGCAGCACCTTCCGGCGAAACCCAAGATAAACCACTGATTTATTTATAAAGCAGGAGCGTGGGTTGTTTTTTTCTTTTTAAAGAAAAGCTTCTCCAAGCCGTGTCTGAGACGCAGAGCGCATTAATGGAATGTAACTCACTCCATGGCCTCGCAGATAAGGGCTTTAAAGCTGACCTTTGCCAAACACAGGAGAGTTAAAGGAAGGACGTTCAGGTCAGGCAGTGCTTTACACCGCAGCAAGACCTTGCAATTCGGGATTTCCTTATGGACCGCAGCCGTGTGTTTCTGCTGGAGTTTCTTTCAGTCGCTTCAGGCTGATTTGCAAATCAGACTTTTGGCTCCAGCTAACTATAACAGTGCTTAAGGAAAGCAGAAAGAATAAGGATATAACACACACATGAATTATTATGTTATCTAGCATTGCCTGTCTTCTTTTACAGAAGTAATTCATTTAACCTTTTTATTTTTAAGCTACAGTTGGCCCATCTATTTTTCTGCCATCACATCAGTGCAGAACTCTGCACCTATAAATTATGCGGAGAAAAAGTGCTGAGCATATGGATTTTTTTAAAAACATGGTCCTCAAATTAAAACCTTAAATGAACAGAACTTTCCACTCATGGTAGATTGATAAAGACAACATGGGAAAAGCACGTCCACCGAGAAAGGCTGCTACTTGCCATCGATTTTGTTCATTGCCTTATCATAGGAGAAGAAACTCATGCTGATAAGGCACAAACACCAGCCAAGTACGAGTCTTCATTTGCACAACATCCTTCAAAGTGCTTTCCATATTTAGCCTTCCTTTAACCACTGTAAAATAATATATGTCCCTATGACGATGTACGGTAAGTGTCCCTACGCTCAGGGCAACACCAGCCGTCAGCCTGCGCAGCAGGGGAAGAGAGACGTAGGCTCCCGAGAATGTATTTTGAGGAACCAAAATCGGCTGGACCCACAGAAACTCAGCCAGTTTACCCACAGCACCACGACCAATGCCCTAATTTTTGAAAAAAAAAAAAAAAAAAAAATGGCAGGTTTTTATTTTCTGACCCAGCTTCCAGGACTATTCCTTGAAGGAAGTGTTTGCCCATAGGACTCCCATGACTCTTAAACGATGGGAAGGGAGGTCGACCATGGAGCACATCCATCGCCCCGGAACTTGAAAATTAAGGCTGGCATGGATGGGGTTAGTTTTCACAGGTAAAAGCAGGTATTTCTCATGACTATACCTATTGCTTATCTAATAGCAATGAGGAGTCCTAAAATGGCATCAAGACTATGCCACAACATAATAGTCTGAGGGCTGATGCACTCGGGGGGGTCTCACAGGGAACAGCATCCAAGTTCTCTTCATATTTGAAGAAATTTGCCATCAAAGTACCAGAAAAATTATGTTTTAATCTCTATAACAACTTAAATAAATTTGGTTTTCAGACAAGAAAATATAGCAGAGCTGTACAAAATGTTCTGTTCCCCTGTGCTGAAGAATACCGCTGCCTTTAACCAGTACTCCTTCAAAGGCTTTTTTGTGACGCTTACTTCCATAATGTGGGATCACTCTTACCACAGGCACTTCCACCAAATCTTCAATAATTTCACAGCTACAAATTTGTTCACCAACTTGTTCAGGGAGAAGGCTATGCATGAGTAGGCTATACAACACTCAAGATATTGTTTGCATGGAAAGAAGAGCAAACAGCAAGGAACAGATTTCGAGGCAATTTCTCTCCAGCGTTGCACCACCTGCAATTTCTCTGTGCAATTTTGGTTCACGCAGTGGGACCTAACCCGCTGCCGCTATCCGTAAGGCTCTTGCACTCATGGCACTGGCAGCAGATACGAACTAGGTTCAAGATGACATACACTGACCTTTTCTTCTTACTCTAATTTAGTACGAGTTCCAAGTTTATCATTTCTTTGTCATAAGCTCCTTCCTGATTCTCCTATTTCAGAGATTAAATCTGGTTTGCTTCTACAGGAATGTAAATGTTCGCCATTCCATAAAACAGAGATCCCTCTGCACATTTCTTTGGATACGTTTCTCTCCAGTGTTTAGTACAATGTGACCTTTTCCTAGACAGAGCCCACAACCTCCCAGGATAATGAAGTGTGATTAAATATCTATTTTGGTTACGAAATTATAAGGCACAATCATAAAGTTAACTATTAAAGAGGAAGTCTCACTTTATTTTCACCTTTTCACACTCTTTGTGTTTGTACCTGTGTATGCCAATGGGCAGTGAATGCTGAACACAAAATTAAAATCTTAGATTAAGTCGCTTTAAAGCCAATATAATGTTTGATATGGTGCATACAGAAAACAGTGTTTGGTTGTTCCACGGATATACGGTTCCGTGGCTTTGCACGCAGAATAAGACAGGGCTGTGTAAAGATACTGCTGCTAGAAGAAGGGTACTTAGCTCAGGGGAGTATAATACTCCTAGTCTCTGAACTAGCACTCGTGACACTAGTTTGGTTTTTTCCTCATGGTCTGGATGATGCTGTGTTGACATCGCCTTAGAGCTCAGCCCAACACTCACTGAATTAGAGGGACCATTTGCTGTTACTTCTCCGTCATTATGTGAGGCTTTTAACTAGATAAGTTGTGATCTTTTTCTTTCTTTTTTTTTTTTTTTTTTGCTAGAGGTGGGGGCAAAAACCCTACCAGAAAGAAAAAAGAGAAAAAGGTTCCCAAATCTATTTTGTTTTTAAGAAGTGAGGCAATCCTGAGTAGCCTAGACAGTGAAATTCCAGCACAGCTCTCTGCTTTCTGTGCTCACACTGCTCTGCTGTGGGTTTCTGACCACCAAGGACACGATGCTTGGCCTTACAAATTTCAGAAACCCCAAACCAGGTGGAAGCAGACACAAAACACTCATCTTCTCAACTCATTAACTAAGTCTCCAAACTGCTAAAGAGCACAACAGTCCCCACTTCCCACAGCACTGTGAAGCTTTCCTCCCCAGAACACCACAATCGCAAAAAGTCTCAGACCGAGCAAAGACTTCCCCTTCCAAAACAAACTCAGTAACTTCATGTCAGGTACCTTCAAAAGGGAAGACAAAAAAACATTTTATGATGTTCCATTAGAGGGCATCCTAGCATGTCCTTTTGTGGTCAGATGCTTCCCCTAATTTATACCCTCTGCAATGCTTTGGGAACGATCTGCTGCAAGGACAGTCAGGAACATTCAGATCCCCAAACTTTTGCATCCCTTGTAATTGTATTAATAGTTTCATTTTATCTTTTAGTTGGTACTCTATTTCTCTTCTAATGGTGTGGCTTCTCCCACCATAAGAGGTGGGGTTTTAGTATTGTTCCATGCACGTAAGAGCTGGATAAGCTGGACACACTATCACAAAAGTAATTTGAAACTTCAGAACAGTTGAAGATCACACTTGGAAACAATAAGGGACTATAAAAGGTGTTTGAACATATACCTTGAAACTAGAGGGGAAGACAAATGTATGTTCGCAAAAGCCACTGAAGATAGAAGTGGCAACAGCACAGACCCAGCAGCATGGACCCAGAAGGACACAGGGGGCTCTGGCATACAGGGAGCTCTCGTAAAAACAGCCGCTGCTCCCACCCAGGCACTTGAACTTCAGCAGCTCATTTTTAAGGCAGTTTACTAATATAGGTACAGATAGATACAGATACAGCTTATGAACATCAGTCCCCTTAAAATCAGTAAGTAGCCCCTAGGCGGTAAAATCTACTTATAGAGATAAATATTTTCCAGATTGGGCCGTGACATGTATGAAAATCAGTTTCTACCCATACCTGTATGCACACTGAAATCAGTCCGAAGACTGAAGGCACCAGAGGATCTAAAGGTAATAATATTGGAAATTAAGAAGTCTAGTGTAAGAAATAGGAGTTGACATGATAACATGAAAATATATCTAAGAGACAGATAATTCAGTTACAATAAATTACCATACTATCTGACTTAAAGTGGAATGTAAAAGTGCTCCTGCCACACAAAATGAAAAATGAACTTCTGACTGCTGAAATGCAAGATTAATGAATCGACATAACAGACATGAAACCACTTACGATGATCCTGGACTTGCTGTTGGCGGGGGACCTGGAAAAGTGACAG
Source organism: Charadrius vociferus (assembly GCF_000708025.1). NCBI lineage: Eukaryota > Metazoa > Chordata > Aves > Charadriiformes > Charadriidae > Charadrius > Charadrius vociferus. The sequence continues at coordinate 2,948,591 of NW_009648149.1, forward strand.
AAGAAAAACAGTGTGATGAGTTACGGCAAGGTAGCAAGCAGGAAGCTTTCGAAAACCTTTTAAAAGATAAAAGTAACAGTCTGTCATGTTGGATGTGGTTTATGCAGTTTAACAGACGAGTTGCAGTTTCTCAGTACCAAAGACAAGACCGTATCCTGAAGCAATGGTTTTCTGCAAAACGGCGCAGATGAGGACAATAACCAGGTGAGGCACTCATCCTGCAATTCAACCGTGTCTCCGGCCGTCATAGAAAATCTTACAGCAAACCAGAGGAGGCTTGTACAAAAGCACATTGTAACTATAACTGGGAAAAAAACAGCATCATTTCCCCCTATCAATCTTCATTATTTATCAGGGAATGCACCCTAGGCCTGATTCAGATACACTGACCAAATTTGTTCTGACCCCAGCGGGCTCCGGCCGGCAGAGTTTCGTTGTTCCTGCCCTCTGTGTTTCTGGTCTGGCAACTACTGGAAGGACTGGGCAGGCGGGAGCGCAAGTTCACCGGCACAGCGCAGGCTGAAATTTGGCTGCGGCAGATTTCAGGGAAGTTCATACTAATGAGTATTTGCTCTAGAAAGTGAATTGTGAGATTAAATATTGCTCCAGTCCGAAAAAAAAGAAAAATACTCACTGTTTTCTACTGGAGCATGTATAAAAGTATCATTGTTCTGATAAAAATCTCCTGCATTTCAGACACAGGCTAAAGGACAACAACCGCCTTATGAGAGAACATCTAATGATTAATTTCTGGTTAGAATTCGGAAAATTTGGGAAATATATGAAAAAAGGCTATGAAACTCATCACATTTGTCATTCATTATGTGTTATTTGTCCAGTTCCTAAGAGGACTAACTAGGAGTCTATGCAAATATCTTCATCTCAGTGAGTTATTTCCCTCTGAATGTGCAGGTGGAGGAGAAGAGGCACAAAACCTATTTCTTGGTTGGAATCCTCTCAGTTTTAAGATGAGCTTTGAAGGCAGTTATCTTAATATAAACTTTGACTTTGAAGAAAAATGTGCTTATTTTACCTGACAGGTATATACATATATCTCACTAACGTGCCTCCAATCTGTACTGCAAACTGGAATTTCTCACCTACAAGAGACAAAGGAGGTCACGTACCAAATTTCACAAACAGCACACCAGTTGTAGAGACAGTCTTTCTGCCATTAGTCGCAACGCACTGGAAGTAGCCGGTATCTGTAGTGTCAAGGTTCCTTATTCGCAGCCGAGACCCGTAGCTTGTGGCACGGAAGGAGATCCTCCGCGGTTCTTGGACAACCGGAGCGTCGTTTTTCAGCCAACGGACCGTCGGAGGAGGATTGCCAGAGACTTTACAGTGCAGCTCTGCGGTCTGGCCAAGGGTGGTGGTTATGTTATTCATAGGTTCATCAAGCGTCAAGAAGTAATCTGTTGCGTAAAAAGAAAAAAAGGGTGACTGAAGAACTCCAGCTCAGGAAATGTCACTTTAAAGAAAGCTCATGCTTGTCTTTGAAGGGGAAACAAAGGAAGAGGCTATCAGGTTGAGTAGAAAATGGTAATACTTGTTAATTGATGTTTCCAGACAGGCAATAGGGCCAACATAGTTTTGCATGGTAATAAAAGGAACAAATTTTGGATTTTCCATTGTACTACAGCAATGCTGTATTTCTTGAAAACCTTTCTTCCTTCACACATCCATGGATTCGCTCTACTTTCTCAACATATAGGGCCTTATTTAACACAGAAAAAGGAGGTAACACTGCTTCTTTTTGTTCTTTTGTTTTTCCCTTTTTGCGAACCAATAAACATGAAAAATATATCAGAAATCTGGCTGCTCATTTTGATGCCTCGGCCGATGCAGATCTGCTCCCGCTCTTGTTAGGACCAACAAAATACAGCAATATATGAAATGAATCGCTCAGAAGTGAAGATCTCAGAGCCACTTTCAGTTGACTCTCAGAGCAGTGTAGACAGTATGTTGTCAACAACCTTGTAAGTTCTAACTGCAGAGATGAGAAATAGGGATCATATCTAGGAGATGAAGACTTTCTCTCCCTCCGTATTTCCCTTGCTAAGAGTACAACAGCTTTTCTTAAATCTGGAATAGGTCTCATGATAGGTGCAAGCAGAAGATCAAGAACTCTTTTGTCAAGATAGAGAATGTTAAATCAAAATTTTGCTAAATTAATCTCTTCTAATCCATTTGTGAGCATTGCCTTCTCCTGTCAAGTGCTATTTCATTCTGCACCGTTCAGGAAGAGGACTATTTCTAGTTAGCTGTATTCAACATTCAATTAAATCCTTTAAAGGCAAAGAGTGAGATGGATTGGGTACGGGGAATGGAATATGCAGGCTTTCATCTCCGTGTCACAGGTTCAAATCTAACAGTGGTCATTACTGGCCAAAACCCATTATCATCTACTGGCTGTCTCAGCGGGGCAGCCAAGGAATGAGAAATCCAGAGGCCGTACGAGGCTCCTGCGCTCCGAGAGCCAACCCGGGAGGTCAAGAAAAGCCTATCAGCAAGTAGACCTGTGCTGCGCTGCTCATGCTCCACTGCGCTCAGGTACAGCTCCTGTTAACTCCAGCAGTAAGCCTGCATAAAAGTATGGAAAAAATCTCCAGCGTGTATAAAAACAGCTTAGCCAACTAGCTTGCCTAACTAATTCACTTCTCTAATTATTTAGTTTAATTTTGTCTTCACCAGCTACTCCCTTCATTGTTTTGTGTCTATCAGTATCTCTTTCCTTTGCATTTCATCTGTTTAGCACATAAGCTCTTGCCCTGTATTTGCACCGCACTTTATACAAGGCGTCCCTCTTCTCATTTGGTCCCAAGGAGCCGTAGGATCAACGTTTAGCACAAAGGAACTGCCCACACTTCTTTTTTTTTCACTGAATAACTAGCCTTTTAACGTGCAGGTATGAAACTGTGTAAAACATGACCGTTATCTATGCTCCCATGGATGTAATTAGGAAATCTGTGTATGGGGTAAAAAGGGCAGAGATCCCAGCCCTCGGTGAAGACAGACGAGAGGGTCCCATGTCTTTTCAGGGGTGTCAGACTGGCCTTTCAGCTCTCCCGAATCATTTCTGCATGCTTCACTGCAAGACTAGAAAAGTTTCTGACTTGCTATCTTAATAACCTCACCGGGAAGCATAATCTAAGTCAGCACACATATTCTTGGGCTGTCTCCACAATCTGGGTTTAATAAAATCCCACTAAGAGCATGGAACTGGATAACCGCATTTAATTATCCAATGTAACATTTCTTTACCACAGTCATTTATATAATTCCTGATAACATTTCAAAGACTGGTTCAGACATGTACACTATAACACAGTCAGAGAACAGAATGGCCTCAGTCCTGTGATGGTCTTGCTGACAAACAACACAGTAAATATAATATTTTAAAGGTCCTACAGTATACAGGAGAGGCGAATACAGGAGTAAGGATGTAGGGTAGGTTTCCAAAGGCTGGAGAAGGATTTTAAAGTATCAGTAGCAACAGTAAGGCAGAGAGAAAGTATGGCCGTAATGCAAGAGCTACGGTGCAATTTCTCTATAGGCACAAACAGAAATAGCCTCTCAGCGTCAGGAGCTTCTGACTCTTCTCTAAGTGTTCTCCACCCTCCTCCACAAATTACTACAGAGACACTAAACCAAAATGCATCTGTTAAATTCAGCGCAGCTTAGTCCTCAAATCCGTACATTTTACATCCAAATCAGAGATCAGATCAAGCAGATCACCTGAGATGAGACCTAAACAGGGCAGGTTTCAAGCAATTGGAAGCTTCCTGAGAAGACCTTTCTCACAGATAAAGCAGTTCTGTAACTGAAAATGAGCTGAAGGTCTAACAGCACTTCCAAAAAACCTCGGACTGTTACTGAGGCATACAAAATTACGAGTATCACTTCCCTGGCGTGCACAAAAGCCATCCATTGCTGCCCTTGACTGGCATGGAAGGGCTGAAGAGGAGCCCAATTTTATTTTTTATACTTGTGTCTAACTTTCACCTACCAAAGCCCACCATATCTCCAAAGCTACTGCAACCATCCTTTCCCTTTACTGACAACTATGTGAAGAACATATAAAATAGTTCCTGCCTGCGGCCAGGTTTCTGTCCAGGTCACCCACCGTCAGCCACGGTCTGGTGCCATCAGCATTGACATCTCCTCCTGCTGGGACCAAAGACCAAGAAAAACGGGGTAAATCCTCCTTTTGTGCTTTAAGCAGGAGGAGAACAGGGCTGATGAAATGGGATGGACCTGCTGCTTGCACACATGATGAAGACACTGTGTCACACAGCCATGGTCTTAGAGCACGCCATGCTTTCCCTTATTTCATTTGAGTCCCGCTGCCACCAAGGAGCTCCCCAGATGCCCAGAGTTGACTCCCTCTGACCTAAAGAATAATTTCTTAGAAACACGATGGGTCTTATGTGCAGAGTAATTACTGCGCTCCTGAGAATTATCCAGTCTGGTGGCACTGGCCATTGGAAAGTCTGAGTTTTAATCCTGGCTCTGAATAGTCTTGGGTGAATCACTTGAGTTGTAATTTTTAGAAGAGCCAAAGGGAAGTAGACACCCAAAGCCAATCCAAGCTCACATGGGATTTGTGCAACTAAGTCCTTTTAAAAACAGCCTTAAACCTTTTGGCTCAATCTCTCCAGCTATAAAGTGAGGATAATAAACCCTCTTACATCATGGGGAGGCTGTTATGTACATTAATGAGATAATGCTCATAAAGCACTTTGAAGGTGAAAAGTGCTATGCTGGGATAAGCACTGTTATTATATTTTAAGTTAAATCTCAGGGTTTCAAGAACATAACAAAAGCCGGTCCGTATTTTAGAGTAGCACTCTATAAAAACATTTTGGAACCATTTTAATTTACAGAAGTATGGGAGAATAGCCTGAAAGAGTTCTAAATAAAATTTAGCCCACCTATAATTTAATAATAGTCAAACTGATTTTTTTTTAATTTGTAAAAACAATTTACTGCTGGGTCTAGACCCTGAATGCCAAGTTTCAGCCCACAGAGGTTTTTTTTTTTAATGGCTGAGTTATAAACCCTTGAAAAATGCTGACAGCCCCTTTGCTATAGCAGCACTAGCGGGTGCCCTATAATGAACTTTTAAATGACTTGAGATAATATCTGGAAAGCCAAGCCTGAAATATATTTCTGGTTTTGAGCCGTTGCCAATGCAAACACAACACATCATAAGTCATCTTCATGATTCTAAGCGCATAAATTGGAGACACTGCATATAAAATCCAAATATTAGGTATCCTTCATGGCCAAACTTTTTGCTGGTTTGATGTTACAGAACAGCAACAGCTGTGCAAGGACAAAATGTAGTGTGTTGCGTGTCTCAAAAGAAGAAAAGTGTGTGTATTTCCACAGCTATGTCTTGACATTGTTAAATAGGAGCCTGCTCGGTCGTAATAAATCCTGAAGTATTCTACTACTTTTAAGTGGAACCCAGGTGGCTTTCAAAATAAAAGCTCGTCCTCTCTGGCCAAGGAATGTTAATCTCCTCTGTGACCACATGGTTACTCTATCTTAAATTACCAAAGACACATCTTAGAGCAGTAACACCCTCTTTGCTTGGAGGAGGATTTTGCTGGCCACAGTGAGACCTTTTTTCCCCCAAGCACTGCGTGCGCGATGTGGTTCTGATTTCACTAGGTGTTTAAAGCACGATGGGGATGCAGGATTAGACCCTGAAATGTTCCCTTTATGAGAAGAATTGCTGTTTCATTTATCCTTTTCTTTATGCCCTTCTGATCTTTCAGAATAGTCAAAGAAAAGCTAAAATTAAAGTCTCCATTCAAGCCGCCACAAGCCTGGAAACAGCTTTAACCCAGGTGCAATGGAGAGACTGGTGTACCACGTTACTTCCCATGACAGATGGGTAACAACACACTTCTCCTCTAGAAAGGAACATCTCCAAACCTTTTCTCAAGCAAACCTACAGCTGTGGGGACACCCTTTCCAGCTGCTGGATTGGAGAATAAGTTTAATTCTGGATTTGCAAATTGAAATCTGTGTTGCAGCACGTAAAGCAACCACCTGACCTGGGTGGAGCAAGGCAGGTGGGACACCACTCTTACACACTGCTTATTGCATTTAGCTTTTTGCACCAAAAGGTTTAGCGGCTCACCCGTTCCTTGTCATAGCATACAT